>NW_016806836.1:4825702-4837890 GCF_001698545.2 Rhinopithecus bieti
AAAAAAAAAAAAAAAAGCATGTGCAAGTGAGCTGCCCTCTCTAAAACCATCAGATCTTGTGAGACGTATTCATTATCATGAGAACAGCATGGGAAAAACCCACCCCCATGACTCAGTTACCTCCCACTGGGTCCCTCCCACGATACACGGGATTATGAGAGCTGCAATTCAAGACAAGATTTGTGTGGGGACACAGCCAAACCTTATCAACTTACTTGAGTGAGTTTAGCCTAGGAGCCAGCACACTGTGTCCCATGGGCCAGATCTGGCCTGCTGCCTGTTTTTGTATGGCCTGTGAACTAAGAAAGGTTTTTACATCTTTACATGGTAGGTATTGAATCAAAAGGAGGGTATTTTTTCGTACTCGAAGACTCTATAAAATTCAAATTTCAACATTCATAAAAATGTTATATTGGAGCACAGCTCTGCCCATTCATTTCCATATTATTTGTGGTTGCTTTCATGCAATAGTGCAGTTGGGTAGTTGCAATGGAAACCGTATGCCCTGCAAAGGCTAAAGTCTACTATTTAGCCCTTTTCAGAAAAGGTTTGTGGGCACTGCATTAGTTACCTTGGCCTTTTTTTCCTTCTCTTATAGTCAACACCTGTGTCTCCCTCAAGACCTTGGCTCTAATTGTTCCCTCTACTTGGGATGTGCCTTCTTCCCACTCAGCTCAAATATCTTTCCTTCCCTTTCTGTCCACATAAGCTTGGGTATGTTAATAGGTTAATGGTATCAGCTATCTCCAAGTATTTATTTATTTGGTTATTTACTTAGTTTGCTTCTCCCATTTGAATGTAATGGGGAGAAAGCACTTAAAGAAGCAATTCTCTCTTGCTTGCTACCTAGAAAGCACCTGGCATGTACTGGGTACTCTACAAATGTTGAAAGACTGCATGAAGGAGTGGAAGCCAGTGCCAAATCCTCTGCTATATCTGTGCCAGCACATCCTTGTCCCTAACAGCAAACTCATTTTCTCCTTTGTATGAATTGTCATTTTCAGTAAGCTGAGATAATTGGAATTTAAGGTAAGACTTTCCAAAATTAAGTTTATCATTTGTAACTTAATTTATTTCTTAATATTTTAAATAATCCCAAATAATCATGAGTACATTGCATGACACTCAGGGGGTAAGAAAATGAAACATGTATACCAAAGGTAAAATTTCACAGTTTTTAGAAGTCTTCCCATGTACACCCTCTTCTACTCTACCCTTATAGCATACAAGGATCTGTAGAGTTCAAATTTTAAACATTCAATTTGCAACTGATTTTTAGGAACACATTTTGTAAAGGAGAGGCTGAGGAACGTATGTGTTTGTATCTCCCTGTCCTCTCTGCTTCTTTCTATGCACACAAAGACACACACATGAGATAGATGTGCTGTCGGTGGACACATCCTTGGATAGTTTTTCCCCCGAGGGAACCAGTCCAGTACAGGAGCCACAGAACTATCCAGATAATGTGTATAAACAAACCACAGTCTTCCACATACAGCCTGTTTTTTGTTTTTTTTTGAGATGGAGTCTCACTCTGTCACCTAGGCTGGAGTGCAGTGGCATGATCTTGGCTCACTGCAAGCTCCGCCTCCTGAGTTCATGCCATTCTCCTGCCTCAGCCTCCCGAGTAGCTGGGACTACAGGTGCCCGCCACCATGCCTGACAAAGTTTTTATATTTTTAGTAGAGACAGGGTTTCACCATGTTAGCCAGGATGGTCTTGATCTCCTGACCTCGTGATTCACCCCCACCTCAGCCTCCCAAAGTGCTGGGATTACAGGCATGAGCCACCGCGCCTGGCTCAGCCTGTTCTTTACTTCCCAGTTGTACTGCGTGGACCACGTGAACACTTTCATGGGATCACACTTAGGATCAAGAGCAAATGTGACTGGCCTCCAAGCAAGATTTGTGTTGTAGAATAGAGTGTCAAAAAGTGAGCACTCTGTCCATTTCATTGTTGACCACAGATGTTTATTTTGGAGACTCAAAAATTGCTAAGAGGATGCTGATTGTTTCAGGGCAAACTTTTCTAAGGATTGCCACAGTTCCTAGCAGGGCATCCTTGCAGCTATCTCTGCTTTCTCCCACGCTAGTTCTTCTGTTTCACCATTTTGCTGAGTTCCTTTTCTGGGTTGGTCACTGTGGATTCACCAGCAAGGGAGACCTGAAAGATCATTTCTGTCCTCAAGGAGCTCACCGTCTGGTTTGGGGAGACAGATGGGCATGTTGACCATCACTATACAGAGATGGTAGGTCTAAGACACTGCTGCAAGGGGCAGCCTCACTTGGCTGGAGCCAGGGATGGTTTCTGGCAGGAAATGATGCTTGGCTATGAGTAGTGATATGGGGAGCGGACAGAAGAGCAGCCTGAGCCGAGCTGCTGTCCAACGGGTCATCGTGAAAAGCCAAGTCCTTTGGTGTGGTTGGAACCATGGGTGACTGACTGGTGTGGCTAAAGGGAAGGGGAGCCAGGCAGCCCTAGACCAGATCCTGGAAACTTGACTTCTTGCTGCCTCCAGAGTGATGGACTATGGAGACCGACCTTCCATTCTTTGTCTTCAAAGAGGTGATGTTATATGTTGGGGCATTGATAGTTGTGTGCTTTAGCGGCCCAGGATGGGACAGCACAGAGTAGCCTTTGCTCTTACAGAAAGCTGTGACTAAGTCTTTGCTTGTTGTGTGATCATTAGCAGAACACGGACTTTGAAGTCAGATGCTTGCTCCACTGAGAAAAGATTTCTGACTCTGGGAAATTGCTTAGCCACCTCTGCCTCAGTTTCCTATTTGTCAAAGGGGAATAATTATAAGATCCACATTATAAGGTTGTTTTGAGCATTAAGTGAGTTAATGCATGTATAAAACACGTAGTAAGCACACATTCAATGCTAGCTGTTTGTTACTGCTATTGCTGTTATTTAAGTTTATTCTCCAATGCCAACTAATGCTATTTTGTGAAAAGTTTAACTCTTGCCATCAAGTGTCAGTTGTGGAATAAAATTGAATAAGAGGTAGCAGTTTTATTGTGTGTTTTTATTTTGTTTTATTGAACAGCCTCCTAAAATGTGCACCATACTTGTTTAATTACATTTCCCTGCTTCTTGCCCGCCAGTTTCAAAACCAGGAATCACCATATTAGCATGGTAATGTTGCAATAATCCTCTGTCGAGTCTGTGTAAATAAGGAACATCTGTGCAATATTTATGACCCATAAAACACTGTTATGCTCTAAAATGTTGTTCTAATCCCAAGTAGGTCATTGTGATTCAGCCATGATCTGAGGACCCTCCTGGGCCCTCTGTTCTGTTCGCTGTGGTCTGTGCCAGCCAGCCCAGATGGGAATGGGCAGTGCCACATGGCAGTTGGCAAAAGTTAGGCTCCTGAGGGTTTTTTTGCCCATCAGAGCAAAAAATGAGTTGCTTTTTATTGCAGGAAAAATGGGGAAAAGGTGCTTTAAAAAAAAACAGGAACAGCCAGCTTTCAGTTGTATGCACAGGCTTGGATGCTCTCTGGACTCTGGAGAGGAAGTCGGAAGCTCTGCTTGGTTCCCTGGCATTTGGAGCATCTGGGTTGAGTGTATTACCAATTTTGCTTGCGTGTCCATAAAACTCTGAGTCAAAGTTGAAGCCAAATCTTAGTAATTAAGCAACATGATTTCTGTTATACCTGTCTTTCTCTTTGCTCTTAATTTTCTTCAGTTTATCCTAATTTCCTTACTTACATTCTCATTGGATTATCTGTGTTTTTATTAATGACTGTATAACTTCTTTAATGCATGTGTCAAGGTAACATAAAGCTCTTTCTCCTTCAGGTCATTTGATGTGTTCTTCAAGTCTGCAAACTCAGTTACATGTTTGTCTAAGAAAAACACAAGCAGAAAGCAAGATATAATGTGCGCTCAAACCAAGTTCTGAACAGTGTACCCAGAAATCAGCAAAATTTTTCTGCAGAGGATCAGATTATTAATCATAGGCAATATATCAACACAGACATGGCTCTGCTCCAGGAAAACTTTAGTTACAAAAACAGGCAGCTGGCTCCCCTCTGGCCGTGATTTTCTCATCCTTTCATTAGTATAACATAAGTCTAGAAAATTCACTAGTTGGCTGGACACAGTGGCTCACGGCTGTAATCCCAGCACTTTGAAAGGCTGAAGTGGAAGGATCACTTGAGGCCAGGAGTTTGAGACCAACCTGGGCAACATAGTGAGACCTTGTCTCTAGTTTATTTTTATTATTATTTTTTTAAAGAAAATTCACTAGTTACTAAGTGTTCACCTTGGTGAATTGCTGTCACAAGGTGACAGTTTCATGAAACCACCACCAAGGCCAGGAAGCAGTACAGGGCCAATATCTTAAAGCACCTTATAATGGCATCTTCCTGGGTGTTACCCACCTTTCCACCTCAATGTTAACCACTATTCTGGCTTCTGAACATAATAAATACACTTCGTTTTCCGTTAGATCCTGTATATGAAAACACTGTAGATTAAAAAAATTATTCTCTTGAGGCCGACTTCATGGGTGGGTAAGTGTGGGCTTACCTGTTGACTGGCTTTATGTCACCATAATCAAATTATTGAGAAGCCCTTTGAGCTTCAGGTTTCTTTTACCAGTAAAATGGGGGTGATCATGTTTGTGCTGGGGCTGCCAAGAAAAATCAACAAGAGGCCATATGTGAGATTCTTAGCAAAGTCCTGTGTAAAGAAACCATCTAATTTTCTTTATTCTTACTGCCTTATCCATGCCAGCAAGCACCTCTTTGGATGCAGCAAGATGCCAGTCTTTGAGACCATTGCTAACTCTAAATAGAGAGTAGTTATTAATCAACTGGACTTATTTGTGTGTCGGTAACCAAGCCTCGTCCATCTCAGTGTGGTCAACTTCTTTCAGATTTATTCCGGCTGTTGGATGCCTCCGTGAGGCCTCAGTTGGTGCTCAGTTTTCCCAGGACACCAAACAAATAGCCGTTGTGGGGGTTTCCTGGCATGGAGACCTCCCTGCTCGTTGGTATTCTGGTGGCTTCTTGCTCACACATAAGCACTTGTCTCCTGGGCCTACGTCTGTTCTGCTGTATGGGCTGGTGGGTTGCACTGGGCAGGCCTGTTTCCTGCGGAGGCCTTTCGAGATGGTTTTTTTTTTTTCTTTTTTTTTCATGGGGGAAGGAAGAAGGGATTGACTCCTTTCTGGATCAACTTACCAGTGTCTCTGTCAGCAGCTCAGCAACTTACACGTGGCAGTGCTGAATGTCATCAGATTAGGAATGACTCCATCTTGACCAATTTGTTTAGAGATAGGGGGCCTTGACATGGTGGGGGTGAAAAACAGAGACCACAGACATGAAGCATACCTGGGGGACACAAACCTCCATCCTCATTCTCAGAGCACCTCTACTTCCTCCTTCCAGAAAGGAATATTTAGCAAAATCATTATTGACATATGAGAGTATATTAGAGGGAACGAGTGAGCTGCAGCCAGAGAACAATGCTGTAAAACACAAAGTGCCCTTCTGAAAGGCATTTTCTGTGTGGCCCGTGACAAGTAAGTTTTCCCTTTATGTGGGAAGGGCGTAATGAGGAGAAGAGAAAGGGAGAAAGGAAGTTGAAATTCCATGTGGCAGGCATCACACCAGGTGCTTTGACAAACATTATTTTCTGAAATCCTCATGCCAACTCTGAGAAGCAGATATGATTCCTTCCATTTTATAGATGGAAAAATGAGGCTCAGAGAAGCTGGGTGAATTGCCTTGGTGTTATGCAATGATGACTGGGCAGCAGGTGCCATTGTGTGCCTTGTCCACATTCTTTGGGCCTTACCACTGCAGTATGCACCAGCCGACTTCCTATTGCATCTCTTTCTCCAAAGCCAGAAAGTAGTATCCACCCCCAGCTCTCAAGGCATGGTTGGTGGGAGTTGTTGTGTAAATACCTCAGCTCCCTCACCCCTCAGGTGGGAGAACTCTGGGGTGTGTACTCTACACCGGATGTCAGGGTGCCCCGGTGGAATTCAGCTCTATTTGCTGACAGCAATAACTGGCTTGAGAGCACACCCTCCATTGACTTCTTTCTTTCTATCACTTGGTCTCACCTAAACCAGTGTCCCCTAGGATTACCTTCCAAATAAATGATTTGTTCCCTTGTCCTCATCTTAAGTCAAATGCTAATAATAATGGCAACAAGACAGTCATTTTGCTGATTTTTACTGAGTGGTTACTATGTCCCAGGTGCTGTTGAGATGAATTTTGTCACTTACTGCACAATATAAACCATGTGAGAGAGCTGAGTACAGAGAGGTTGAGTGACTTGCCCAAGGTCATACAACTAGAGTCAAACCATTGGTAGAGCCAGGATTCTTCTTCTAGATTTTCTGACTCCATGTTCACTGCTCCCCACAACTGGCTGCCTATTTTACACAAGTTGTCCTTCGTGAGTACCAGGATTGTTATAGAGTAGAATTGTTTCAGGAAATGCTTGTACTCCTTGGGGTCCGTTGCAGCTCTGACTCTTCAGGCCCTGGAGTGAGGTCTGGCTGTGTAGTCTGGGGTCATAGGAAGTTTTGATGGGAGCATGAACAGAATGGGGGAGATGAAATGATAGGCAACTACCATATAATTTGTGCTACTTTGAATTGGACTAAAGGCCAGATGTTCTTTGTTGGTAAATACTGCTTTAAAGACCTTCTCCATGCTAATGACTCCCGAATTTGTATCTCCAGGACAGAACTCTCTCCAGAGCTCTTGCCTCCAATATTTAACTGCGTGGCATTTCCACTTATATATCTAATATTCATCTCACATGGAACTTCTCCAGAATTGAACTCCTAATTCTCCAAATCGGCTCCACCCTCAGCCTTCCTCATGTCAGTCAATGGCACACGTCCACTTGCCCCAGCCAAGTCACCCTAGTCTTTCTTCGTTCCTTTCTATCTTCCACACTAGCATTGAATCCATCAGCAAGTTCAATGTGTTGTCTTCAAAATACACCCAGGGTCCACCCACTCTTGCCACCTCCACCTGGGAGCCACCTGGCCAAGTCACCCTCTTTTCCCCTGAGATAATTAGGAGGGCTTCCTAATCAGTCTTCCCTCTTCTGCCTTTGTCTTGACAGAATCTACTCACAAGATGGCAGCCAGAATGGCTCATTGCAAATCAGAATTGGATTATGTCCCTCCTCTGCTCAGAACTCACCCAAATCCCTCCATCTCACTCAGCCAAACCACAGTTTTTGTTGGAAAACTTGGAAGGGCCTATGACCATTTAGTCCCTGTAACCCATGCATGCTCCACCCTCTGGGCCTAGTTGCTTTTCCTTGAAAACATCGGGTACACTCCCACCTTGGAGTCTTTGTTCTACTTGTTCTTCCCTAGGATAACTGTTTGGCTAATTCCCTTGCCTCCTTGGCGTCTAAAAGCATACTTCTCAGTAAGATGACCGATATATAACTTGCCATCCAAACCAGGACACTTTTGAGAGACAAAGGTGGTACTAAAAGAAACTAATGGACATTAATTGGTCTACAACTGGAATAAACCAGGAGTGACTGTCCTGGGAAAATTAGTGAGTCTCCTTCCCCCACCGACTACTTAATTTAATACTGCAAAGTGCCCACTCCCTCCCACCATAATCATCTATGGGTTGGCTTGCAAAGGGAGTCAGTTAAGGCTCCACCTTTTACAGTGAACTTCATTATATTTCTTGTAATTGTCTGTTTCCACTCCCCATCCCCAGTAAGATGTAAACCCAAGAGGGCAGGGATTTGTTTTTTGTTTGTTTGAGACAGGATCTCACTCTGCCGCCCAGGCTAGGGTGCAGTGGCATGATCAGGACTCACTGCAGCCTTGACCTCTGAGGCTGGATTGATCCTCCTGCCTCCACTCCCTCCCCAAGTAGCTGGAGCTACAGGTGTGAACCACCATCCCTGGCTAATTTTTTTGTATTTTTAGTAGAGACACAGTTTTGTCATGTTGCCCAGGCTGGTCTCAAACTCCTGGGCTCAAGCGATCTTCCCACCTAGGCCTCCCAAAGGGCTGGGATGACAGGAGTGAGCCACTGTTCCCAGGCTGTGTATTTTTTTAAACTGTTGTGTCTCAATGGCTTAAAACAGTGGCATCTAGTAGGCATTCAGCAAGTAGGTGTTGAATGCGTGGATGAAGGGGCAGAAGGCTTCTGACAACTGATGCATCCCATCCAGCGACTGTCTCTGCCTGAATCCTGACCAAGGAACTGATTAATGTGGGTGTACCCCTCCTCGAATCTCAAAATGTTCCACAAAGAGCCCTCACTGAAAGCCAGGCAGGGAAGCCCTTGTGGCTGTTGTCTCTCAATCATTCTGGACACTCCAGTGTAGCTGTAGCAAATATTTCCATCGGATGATCAATGACTGAAGAGGAACTGATGAGATCCCGGCACTCTTGGTGTATAAAGAATATGTAGGCTTCAGTCCTCCCTCCTCCATCCAAGTCAGCGTTGGGTTTGATCAAACCATTCACTCTCTTTCTCCTTGGTAAACCATGGCAGGAAATTTTAAGATGGTGGGTTGGGGTCTCAGGACGGGTTTTGGAACCATGGGCCAACACAGCCTTGGGAGAAGACTTTCTCCTCATTCATCATTTTATAGCAAGATGCCAGTTAGTCATCCCCTGAGTCTGTCTGTCTCTGTGCCATCCAGGCATCTGTCCATCTGTCCATCTCTCCATTCATTAGTCATTTGGGCTCTTTGAGCTCAGAGCCCTAGATTCCAGTCTCCTTCTGTCATTAACTTCCCAGGAAATCACGGGCATCCTCTCCCTTTTTTGGGTCTCAGTTTTCTCCTCTGTAAAATGGATGTTGCTAAGGCCCCTCTGATGCTGTAACTCCTAATTCTGAGGTTCTGTTTTGGACAAGCCTCCATGCCTGATGCAGGTGGAGCTTGTCCACTTGATCTGTGGCTCCTGTTCCCAGTGCTGATCAGGAAATAAGGCCTTTCATCTTTCCAGCACCAGGAGCAAAGAGAGAAGCCCTTGAACAAGGTCCCTCCCAGCACAAGGACCCACCCAGCACTCCCCATGCCTTTCTCAGTTTCAGGGAAGTTCAATGTTGCTTGGAGGTGTTGTGAATAGTGGATAAAGATGCCCAGATAAAATGATGGACAGATTTCAGAGTGCTCCCTGGAGGAATACTGAGAACAGGGATTATTTTTAAAAAGAGAGGAACTGAACAAGCGACTTGGCTCCCTTCACATATGTGGAAGTCTTGTGGTGAGGGCTCAGGCTGCTAATTTCTGAAGAGTGAGAAACCAATTTACATTAAAAAAATTTATTTCAATGTTTTATTTCTTTTTTTAAATTGACAGAAAAAATTGTGTGTTTTTATCATCTACAACATGATGTTTTGACATATATAGACATTGCAGAATGGTTAAATCTAGCTAATTAACAAATGCATTACTTCACAAAGTTATCATTGTTGTGGTGAGAGCACAACATCCACCCTGTTTGCATTTTTCAAGAATACAATTTATCATCATTAACTAAAGTCACCATGCTGTGCGATAGATCTCTTGAAATTATTTCTCTCCTAACTGTAATAATGTACCCTGTGGCCACCATCCCCCATCGTCTCCCTCCTAACCATCCCAGCCTCTCATACCATCATTCTACTGTCTAATTCTATGAGATCAACTTTTTTTTAGATTCCACATATGAGTGAGATCATGCAGTGTTTGTCTTTCTGTGCCTGGCTTGTTTTGCTTGACATAATGTCCTCCAGGTTTATCCACATTGTCGCAAGTGACAGGGCTTCATCCTTGATATGGCTGAATGGTATTCCATTGTGTATATTTACCACATTTTCTTTATCCATTCATCCATTGATAGATACTTAGATTGATTTCATATCTTGGCTAACATGGGAATGCAGATATCTCTTCAACATATTGATTTTATTTCCTTTGGATATATACCCAGAAGTGAGATTGCTGGATCATATGGCAGTTCTATTTTTAATATTTTGAGGAACCTCCATACTGTTTTTCATAGTGTCTGTACTAATTTACATTTCCACCAACAGTGTTTAAGGGTTCTGTCTTCTCCATATCCTCTCTAACACTTCTCTTTCACCATTTTGGTGATAGCCATTCTAACAGGAGTGAGACGATATCTCATTGTAGTTGTAATTTGCATTTCCCTGATGATTAGTGATGTTGAGCAGTTTTTCATATACCCATTGGCCATTTGTATGTCTTTCTTTGGGATAAATGTCTATTCAAGTCTTTTGCTCATTTTAAAATCAGGTTATTTCCTTGCTATTGAATTACTTGAACTTCTTATATAGTTTGAATGTTAACCTCTTATCAGATGTATGGTTTGCAGTTATTTTCTCTCATTCTGTGAGTTGTCTCCTCAGTCTGTTGATTGTTTCCTTTGCCATGCAGAAGCTTTTTAGTTTGATGCAATCCCATTTGCTTTTGAGGTCATATCCAAAAAATCACTGCCCAGATCAATGTCATGGAGCTTTTCTCCTATGTTTTCCTTTAGTAGTGTTATACGACCCAAAGCAGTCTAAAGATTCAGTATAATCCACATGAAAATACCAATGATGGTTTTCACAGAAATAGAAAAAACACTCCTAAAATTTTTATGGAACCACAAAAGTCCCTGAATAGCCAAAGCAATCTTGAACAAAAAGAACAAAGCTGGAGGCATCGCACTACCTGACTTCAAAATACTATACATAGCTATAGTAACTAAAACAGCATGGTACTGGCATTAAACAGACACATAAACCAATGGAAGATAATAGAGAACCCATAAATAAATGCATGCATTGACAGCCAATGGATTTTTGACAAAAGTGCCAAGAGCACACAATGGGGAAAGGATGGTCTTGCCAGTAAATGGTGTTGGGGAAACTGGATATCCATGTGCAGAAGAACGAAGTTAGACCCTTATCTCTCACCATGTACAAAACTCAACTGAAAATGGATTGAAGACTTAAATATAAGTCCCAAAATGATGAAATGATTAGAAGAAAACAATTTTATGCTTTTAAAGGGAATTAAACCGTTTTCAGGAATACCTCACCTGTAAGGACAGTATTAATGGGTTTACTACTTGGGTGTTTCCTTCCCCCAAGACGTGAAGATGTAGAATTGGAGTATCTTCTCACCTTCAAGGAACTTGCAGCAGTTCTTTTTTGGGGGAGAGGGATGGAGCCGTCTCTAGAGGTTTATCCACAAGTCCCCTGATTCTGAGAGGCTGGCTTCATTCGCTCCTCTTTCCTGGTTATGAACCTCATGTTCTTGCTGTAATTTATTCATCTTCTTGCCTTCTCTATGCTGAGCGTGTTGCCAGCCTCGGTGGAAATTCAGTCCCACTGCAGTTACATTGACCGATTGCACTAATCTTTTTACACAACCCCTCCAATAAACAGAACCAAATACCCAAGTAGTGGCATGGTAGCATGCAACCTTTATTGAGACTTACATGCAGCCACATTGTCTGAATCCAACTTCCATTTGTTTGAGGAGAAAGGATGGGTATATATTTATGTATCCAGAGAGTCTTCTTTGTCTCTGTGGTTGTAATAATATATAATGTGAGTCCTGGAATTATTTTATACTGTGTTTTTCTCCTGAAGGCAGGGAACTAACCTTTATACAGGTAATACACTCACATACATACCATTTTAGTACTTTTTTATTTGAAAAAGAAAAGGGTAAATATAACAACAATTCATTTATAATTCCTTCACCTTATTTATCTAGATTATAAAATAGGTAAAATTTCTATCTCCTTAGACCACTGGCTTTTCCACTTCATCCCATGCAAAGCTAATTATTATTTGCTATTCTGTGTGTATCCTTTCTGACTTTTTCCTATGGGTATACTAACATATCTGTTTGTACACATGCACACTTCTTAAACAAAGTTTCATTCATACTATATGTATTGGTGACCACTATGTATCTCAAGATACTAGCTTCATGGAGAGGACGGTCAGAGGGACGATTCTGTTGTGTGCCTTCAACATGCCTTTGCCCACTCACTCATGTGTTTTGCACTAGGTAAATGCCCCTAGTCTTAAGACAATGAAAGTACCTGGATTTAAACAACTGAGTTTTACCCTAAATTTTCTTGGCTAGCATACAACAGCATAAGAGGGAAACAGGGAGTAGATAAAACCTGGTTGAAGGGTAAAAATGTAGAACAAGTAAGT
>NW_016806836.1:4838110-4883724 GCF_001698545.2 Rhinopithecus bieti
AAAAAAGGAAAACAAAAAAAAAAAAAAAAAAAAAAAAAAAAAAAAAAAAAAAATCAGGAAATCTTTAAGTAATACAATCTCCATTTCAGGTTTTGCAATTGAATGCCAAGTGTAGAATGTTAAATGGCACATTTTCAGAGCTTGGGAGAAGCTTGATATATAGTATGTAATTAAGAGGCTGAGGAGAATGCCATGTTTTATATCCTCTACTTGTCACTTGTGCAGATTTGATTTCAAATATGATTTTTGAGGTTACAAGGGTAATTAATTGTATGGTCTCTTACAGGAAATATCATTCACCTGAGTATCATCCTTTACATTGACAGGTCCAGAGGAAGAATGTGTGAAAGGAAATATAGGATGCTATGAATTGATTCACTTTATAAATGTTTATTAGGTACCTACTATGTGCTGAGGACCTTGCTGCTCAGAATGGGGCATATAGTGGAGATGGCAAGGCACTGGGGAGACCTCACATAGTCTAGCAGGGGGCAGAGAAGGCAAAAATGGGCTGAGCTACATTGGGATAGATCTGTGGGTCCAGATCAGGACAAGATGCCTGACTCATCTCTCTCACTTGTGTGAAATTAATTCATATGTATTTTTTTCTTGTCTAGTTATAGATTATTTTAAACAAGTAATACAAGCCCGTTTGAGAAAACAAAGATACTAGGGGAACAAGACAGAAGCAAAAATGCTGTCTGTTTGTGTTCCTACTACATAGTTAGCCACTTTAATATTCTGGCATATTTCCTTCCATTTTATTTCTTGGCTAACTTTTAAATGTAGTTGTACACTTATTTACCTAGTCTTTGAGCCTGTGGTTCAACTTGAATATGAGACACAGGCTTTTTCTGAGCAGTTCTGGTATTTGATGAAATAGTTCTTTCCATGATGAGGAATGAATCCAGAATGAAATATTTAAAAGCTTCATCCAGATGTTACAGTAAAAGAAGCTCCAAATTCTTTATATTATTGCTGGCTCAAAACGTAGATGGCTTTTCAGGTGGGCTTTCCAAGCTCATCCTTCTCCTCCATCTTCAGGAGAGTTGAGAGTTGTATCTCATCAGTCTCATTAGTTTTCAAGTTCTTGGTCTCTCTCTCTCTCTTTTTTTTTTTTTGAGACAGAGTTTCACTCTTGTTGCCTGGGCTGGAGCGCAATGGCATAATCTTGGCTCACCACAACCTCTGCCTCCCAGGTTCAAGTGATTCTCCTACCTCAGCCTCCTGAGTAGCTGTGATTACAGACATGTGCCACCATTTCTGGGTAATTTTTTGTATTTTTAGTAGAGACGGGGTTTCCTCATGTTGATCATGCTGGTCTTGAACTCCTGACCTCAGGTGATCCTCCCGCCTCAGCCTTCCAAAGTGCTGGGATTACAGACGTGAGCCACCACACCTGGCCAAGTTCTTGGTTTCTTAATTTTGATGTACCTATGGAGGGAAGTAACTAGAAAAGTAAGGCTACATGGTTTGTTTATTCGTATCTGGAGTCAGTTCCTGGATTCAATTTCTAGTTCTCAGATGAGTTACTAAAACTTCCCAAGATGCGGTTTTCTTGCCAGGAAAGTTGATGTTCCCCTACCGCCAGCAATTCTTTATTAACTCTCTTTATTAGAAGGTTTCTGTTCCTATGCCATGAAGTCTATGCCATTTTTTACTGCACTGAAGTGCTAAGATTAGATATATATTCTTGAATATTTAGATGGAGAGTCTTTAGGACATCTAAGACACACTGCGATCCATTTATTCTCTTCTTAAATGTGAGGTTCAGCATGTAGACAGATCACATCTGCCTTCATCTCTAGGTAGGCAGGACACTCCATTGTACCAACTCTGTAACAGTTTTCTTCTAGGGTCCTTTCTTTCCCCAGTGCTGAGTGAGCTTCAGGCATTTGAAGACCCTGTGGAAGGCCAGACGTGGTGGCTCATGCTTGTAATCCCAGCACTTTGCAAGGCCGAGGAGGGCAGGTTGCTTGAGGCCAGGAGTTCAAGACCAGCCTAGCTAACGTGGTGAAACCCCATCTCTACCAAAAATACAAAAATTAGCTGGGTGTGGTGGCACGTGCCTGTTGTCCCAGCTACTCAGGAGGCTGAGGCATGAGAATCGCTTGAACCTGGGAGGTGGAGGTTGCAGTGAGCCAAGATGGCACCACTGTACTCCAGCCGGGGCGACAGAGTGAGACTCAGTCTCAAAAAAAAAAAAAAAAAAAAAAAATCCTGTGGAAGTCATGATAACCGTTATGATTATAGCTCCTGGGAAAGCAAAGCTGGCCCCACAAACAGGAGGCTTCAGCAGCTGGCTGAGTATTAGATGGGGATGGAGACTGTGATCCTTTACTTGTCACTTCTGTGTTGTCTGTTGATCAACTTGAGAGTTTTATTTAGTTTTTGTCTCAGGAGTGCCATAGCTTATGCAAATAATGAACACTGGGGAGGGTGGCCTTTCGGGTGTGGCTACCTAGGGAGTAATCTCCTTGACTCCAGCCAGTTGCTGCCGTAGAGGATCTTGGGCCAAGCCTTACCCAGGCTTCTCATTGCAGAATGAGAAGGTGTACTTCCAAAGTTTTATGGGAAATCTCCGAATTTTAAATGTTGGCTAAGTTTTAAAACAAAGATTCTATTGTGTGGATCCAACAGAACCTCAGTGTGAGTCACTAGTCAGATAAGGATTATCTGGAAATTCTTTTCTGGTCTTTGTAGTTTAATATTCTGCGTTTCCCTTTACATCTCAAGGGTGTTCACCCGTTTCTTCCCTGGACCCTTCACAAGTCTCCTCTTTGAACGAATCCAGTCTGTTGCCATTTTACCTTCCAAAAGGAGAGACTTAGAGACCACGGTGTTCCAGATGCTGTGCAGCAGATCTGGAGAACTGTCATCGTGCAAAGAGAAATACAGTAATGGTAGATGAGAGTTGTGATTTATGCTGTTACAGCAAGAACCATCTACCACTTGACATGCATGGTCGCTAAGTGAGTAAGTGCTAGGGCCTTTCACACATGTTATTTCATTTAGTTTTCACAGCTGTACAATGAGTGAGGTGGTAAATTACCTCAACTTTATGAAAGTTCTGAGGGATTCAGTTTCTTGCTCAAAGAGACACAACTGATAAGGGACACAGCCCAGTTTTCTCACTTGTCTCTTTCACTCTTAAACAGGCTGTTCCTCACCAGTTCATTGAGGTGTTATTTCCTCCTATCCCAGGCCTTCTCAAATACCTCCCTTGACTGTGCCTTATACATTGTAGGTTCTCTTATAATTACCTTTCTTGAGAATCATAGTATTTGGTTGACTTTTCTCCAGTAAACAGAATTAGCCTAGTGCAAGCAGTTTTTCAAAGCATATAATGAGCCTTTTAAAACGTGAATTTTCATGGCAAAGTTTATTTTGTTGAAATATAAAAGAAAGGCAAATGTTTACTAATTTTGCTTTATTAAAACATAATGCACAGGGGCATATTTTTAGAAATGATAAATCATTTTCTTCACAAAGGAATCTTGGGTAGAAAGAAACATACCACATTTAAAAATTATATACTGTTCTATAATTGCACAAATCAAATATGTGTATTATTTGTAATTACATTGGTAATATATGTGATTACATGAGAAAACAATTAGAGCAAGCTGCATTCCAAGAGAACATGGATCTAGATATTTTTCTTTCCCCCAGTTATTCTGCAGCATTAATTTGTCTTGTAGAAGTAAGGATATCACACAGACATTTTTTTTTTTTTTTTTGAGACGGAGTCGCGCTCTGTCGCCCAGGCTGGAGTGCAGTGGCCGGATCTCAGCTCACTGCAAGCTCCGCCTCCCGGGTTTACGCCATTCTCCTGCCTCAGCCTCCCGAGTAGCTGGGACTACAGGCGCCCACCACCTCGCCCGGCTAGTTTTTTTTTTGTATTTTTTTTTAGTAGAGACGGGGTTTCACCGAGTTAGCCAGGATGGTCTCGATCTCCGGACCTCGTGATCCGCCCGTCTTGGCCTCCCAAAGTGCTGGGATTACACGCTTGAGCCACCGCGCCCGGCCGCACACAGACATTTTTAAAAACAACATCTCTGACCTACCTCAAGCACGTTAAAGATTTCTTGAGCAGACACTACTGATGTTTTGCAATCTTGGAGGTGAGAGTAAAGCCCATCTTATTTCTTCACTTCTGCTGCTATATTTTTCTTACCTATAAAAAAGGTAGCAGACAGTACATTTTTGAGGCATGTGAACCCTATACCAGTGCTACACCTGAGCCTTCAGAGTGGTTCGACTATGGGAAATTTCTTCCTGAAAAATCAACCCACGTATTCTTTACTCCCGTTATAAAAATAGCTGGGATGGTTTTGGGGTTAATGAGCAATGACCCACTGGATGGGAACACGTATTACTTTAAGAAACTCAGGAATTATGTGGAGCATAATTTAAGTCTGTGATCTCAAGGGAGATTGTTCATGGAATCATTCATTCATCAGATGTTTACAGAGCACCTGCTGTGTGCATCCGTTGCTGAGCTGGGTGCTGGGGTTGCAGAGATAACATATGGTGGATGAGAGACACACAACAACAGTGTTGAGAGAATCATGGGGCAAGAACTAGGGGAGTCTGAAGAAGAGGGGTCCAGGAGGCCCTCAAAAGGTGGGGATGGAGTTGAAAGGAGTACAGAGATATCATTGAGATGGATACTTCCTGCCCCAGGGATGGGATGGAGGGTTGGTGAGAACCATTCCAGGCAGGGTGACAAATGTGCTAAGACAGTGACATGTGAACTATTGAGGAATATATTTAATACGAGGGTATGCAGATTGATTTTGTGGAGTTGGGCGTGAAGAGCAGGTGTGAGGGTGTGGCCAAAGATGAGGTTAAACGTGGAGCTAGATCCCCTCACCCAACCAGCCCAGGGTGTGGAAATGTCAGTGCTCTGTGTAGATTGCATGTGTGCACTTCCGTGACACCTATTACAGCTTCCACAGACAGAGCCCTTGCTTTGCTTGAAGAGGTCTTGGGTAGATTTAAAGTCTCATCATGGGCTATAGAGTTATTCATGTTTTCTAACCCGATAGGAAGAATCTAGATGGGTCAAATGGTGTGTGTGGTGATTGCTGGGTGAGAGTGCCAGGTTCTGTGATTCTGTTTTGGTTTGGAGTAGATGAAACAATTTTTCAGCTGAAGGCAACGTGCAAGTCCATCTGCAAAGAGAGGTAGATGAATGAAGCTGCTCTTGGGAGATGGGTTTTGTAGACAGCTAGCAGCTCTAGGCTCTGTTGGCCCATGATGAAAAAGGGATGCTCTTGAGAATAGACAGAGAAACATGATGCAGAACTGTTTTGCTCCCTGTTCTTCTGTCTTCTGCTTTTCATCACATTCTCCAATATAGACTTGAAATGTTAGCAAACAAGAGGCTGTGGGATGTGTTATTGAATTTTACCTCTGTTGGTCAGAATATAAATATTACTTAATTCATTCATGTGCTCAGCAAACATTTATGGAGCGCCAGGCTCTGTGCACTGGGGCTTCCATCTCTGTTACTGAGAAGTCCCTGGTCTCATGGGGGAGTTAGAAAGAGTTGTTAAGGGATTTCTGACGAAGCAATGTGTAGGATGGTGATGATGATGGTTGGCATTTATTGAGTTTCTGCTGTGCAACAAGGATTATCCTCATGTCCATTTTAGGAGGGAAGCACTATTGCTTCCCATTTTGCTGATGAGGAAACTGAGGCATGGGAGGTTTCTAATAAGTGAAGGAGCCACCGTTCAGACCCAGGGAAGGTACTAAGCTCCAAGCTGCAAGGCACAGAGGACATAGTTTCATCTTGGGGGAAGGGGGCACCAAGACAGGTTTCTTAGAGCTGATGTCCCCTGAGTAGGTTCTGAAGGAGGAGCAGAGGTACCTGGGGAGAAGACATGAGGCAGAACATGCTTGGCTGAGGTCCCAACTCTAGTGAAACATGACAGTGGATGAAGCTGTTTAGTGATCATTGATGCTTCAGTGGAAGGCAGGTCGGGCGAGTGAGATGGGAATCAGAGAAGTTCACTGGAGCTGCCCTGGGAAGGCCTTGGCTGCTGGCCAGGGATGCTCTGTCCTCCTTTTAGGGGACTTGGGATGACTTGTGAATACAGTTCCATCGTCCTGACAGCTGAGGGCATCTCTGAAGTCCCATTAGAATCTTTCTAAAGTAGGGTCCACAGGGGGCAGCTCTGGAAGGTTTTGTGAAGTGTGCTCAATTTAGGGGCCCACTTTTTAAGAAAAAGAAGACAGCATTTCAGATACCAAATTAGCACCAGGCTTTGAAAGGGGCCCGTGCAAGTGAGAGGACCTGAGGTGTCAGCTTCCTTAGCGGCATGCTCAGTCCCTCCAGACAGTCTTTTTCATCAACATCATGTTTATTTCTACACCACTGCAGAAAAACAATAGTTTATGTGTTTTGGGGATTTTTTTTTGGGTTCAGAACTGAAGAGTCTATTTTGTCATGACATCCACCAGTGTTTGGAGAGTGGCCTAATCACAATCTCATCCCAAGATATCTCCTGGAATTGGCTAACTGTGGCTATTCTGAACACAGAATCATCTTATGCATTCACATATGGCCTCCTTGAACATCTATTTTTTTAACTACATAGGTTTTAGAGATGGTTGATATTCAGGACATAATTCCCAAAGCATTCCTGCCTTGCTAAATTTCAGTTTGTATGTCTTTCGTCAAATATTTGGCTTAGCTGGGACTGGTTGGCATATTGTGTTAGCTCAAAGTGATTTATTGTCTCAGCGTCATCCATTCAATACAGAGAGGTAATATTTAGTGTGTCAGTGGGGATTATGTTGTAATCTCAAGAAAAATATAGGAAGTTGGGTAGAGAAAAAAAGTCCAAGAAGAAGAACCAAGTAGTTATTAAAATAGACTTTTCTAATATATGTTCATTCGCTGAGAGTTACATCCACAACTTCATTTCTCATCAAAAACTCTCAAAGAGCCAATTTCCAGTAGTTCTCATCCCTCCTTGCAGCTGAATATTTGGGGGTATTTTGAAGTGATATCATAAAAAAGATTGAAAAGAAATCCTATAAATGATCTTTAATCAACAGGCTCCATTGCTTTATGGAACAGAAAACAGTGAACAAAAGACTATGATTTTAATTCAAGGAAAGAGAGCTATTTATTTTAAGTATTTCTGCAGAATGGCAGAAGTAATTTATTCAGTTATAATTAGACACATTGTAAAATGGACGATTGTGAAAAGAGTGATTCTTGCTGGCTTTGGAGAGCTGGAGAAGGCTCTTCTGTGTGATTCTCTGTTATCTGGTCCCAGATCCTGGTGCCAGAAATTAATCTGTGAGCCAGGGCTGAACCAGATAAAAATGGAAGCTGAAAGTGTTCACATTCTCTTTTTCATCCTGAAAATGGGCTTTCCTTCTTTCTGTCTTGATAAGAAACTCCTGCAGCAAGTATTTAAATTGGAGAATTGCTTGGGTATGAGATGGAAGAGACCTGGTTTAACAGTATGTAATGGAAAAATCCTTGAGTTCTTCCATCAAGGGGAAATTATGTGTGCATCTGAAGTGAATTGTGGCAACTTAAGAAGCCTATGCCATTTGGGGCTGCATTAATAGAGATATAGGAAACAGATCAGTGAAGGTGATTGATAGTTGGAAATTCTTGCTTTCTTTCAACAAGCTTGGAGTAGATGAAAGGATTATACATATAGGAAACCCTCAATAATCTACTTTATTCGACTCCATAAATAAATAAATACATAAATTATATAAAGAAAGTAGATATTGAGGGCTTCCTATGTGTCAGGACTAGGGAGACATTGGTGAATAGTACAGATATGTTTCCTTGGTGATCAGACATTTTGGCAGGAGACAGATAAATGGGCAGAAAATTACAAAACAGCAAGAGATACCATGAGAGGAGAAGTCTAGTGTTTCATTAGAAGCAGAGGGTAGGGGTGAGGCAGAGGGAACAGCCTTTGCTGTGGCTCAGAGGTGAACCAGCATGGCACATTGCGGGAACAAAATGCTCAATGTGGCTGGAGCACAGAGTTGACGGGTGTGCTGTAGCACCAGAAGTGAGGCCAGAGGGGTGAATGGTCAGATACTGCAGATCCTGGGGGTAGCTGTTGACTACATTCCCAGAGCAGTGGAAACTGCTAATAAATTTTAAGCAGTGATGTGTTGTGAACAACTTTTCCTTTTGAAAACATCAATTTTGATTCCATGCCAGGAAAATGGATAGAGTGGGTAAGGTGGTAGAAGTAAGACTAGTTAGGAAAACTTCCTTGAGAAAGATAATAGTGCCAGGAGAGAGATGTTGGTGGCCTTGTTGGGAGTCATTGCCGTAGGGATAGAAGGGATTAGGTGGCTGGATCTGAGAACGTGTTGTGAGGAAGAATGAATAGGCAGGTGATTATTTGGACATTTCAGGAAGAGAGAGTCAAGAATGGTGCCCAGTTGGGAATTGGGTAGGATCTATCCTGCAGTGCAGAGTTTGGGTGTATGGGGACCATTACCACAAGCTCAGGTTTGTGTGGCATTCAGAGTGTGAGTGCTCAGGGATGTTGTGGTCAGGGTATCTGGTGAGCAGTTGAGTATTTGACTCTGAAGCTTGGAGAGAGGCTGAAATTTTAGACCTTGGAGTCATTGGCACAAAGTTGATCGCTGAATTGTGGAAGTGGATGGATACCTGTGCATTAAGAAGGGCCTAGGGGCCCACTGGAGAGCAGCCTGGTTGCACTGGAGGTATGGTGCCCCATCCTGGATCCTTGCTGTATGTAGCTGTGGATGGAAGAACCAGAATCCAAAACTCCCAGCAGGCAGATAGATGCTCACTTGGCAATGGGTTCCTTGGAAGGTGGAGAGTTTCCTGTTACCAGATGTAGCAGAACCTCACGACCACTGTACCATGACCCTATAGAAGGCACTCATGCATTAGTTGGGATTGCTGCTTATGTGAAGACACCACCCTGGTCTGGTCTTTGTTCCAGTTGAATGGCCATTTTTGGTGGAAGTGACCACATCAAGGTCCCTTGATTGATTCTGCCATCTGTCTGCCTCCTTCTGTGTCTACTTGTCCCACATCAACTTGGATTCCATAGACAGCACATCCACCATTCTCGTTCTTGGAATCCCAGTACCCTTTCCTTAGATCTCTCCCTCAACCTTAACACCTGGACAAACACAGCTCTTTCTCTCTTCTTCCCTTTTAGCAGGTGGCTGGATACTGCTGGAGAAAAGTCCCTCAGACCTAAAAAATATGGCCTCTGTAAATGTGTGGTGTCCAGCCTCACATTTAGAGGTTGACCCAGTCACTTTCTCCTATCCCCTATTCAACTTTTCTCTGGTCTACCTTGTGGCTCTCCACATTTTCTGTGCCTGGCAGAGGTCACCTTTTTCCCTCTCAGTAAAAGCATCAGTCATCAACTGTCCTGACACCAGCTTTCTGGGCTATGCACCTGAAGCCCCCTTCTCTATTTCTCTTTGGCTCCACAAGGCAAGGTGTCCTGCCTGCTCTCTCTAGCCTCCCCTCCCTGGGCACAGAGCCCTTCACTCCTGCTGCCTTTGAGGGGCACTTGTTCTACGTGTCTACTCTTGTCTGCTTGTTCTGCTTGTCTGCTCTGCCTCTCATCCCCCATAGCCTTTGATGTCATTGACTCATCGGTTCTCTTCCTGGAAGCCCCTTCCTCCTTGGGCTTCTTGACACAGAGGACTCTGGCAGTTCCTTTCATGTCCCCTATGTGGGCTTGTCCTTTCAGTTGAAGTTTACTAGGTTCTGTCCCAGGCTAACTTTTCCCTCTCTTCTTTGCATGGGCTGGTGGTTCTTGGAGGAATGAGGGTAAAGTTGCATGGGGAATCTTTGCAAGTTTCAAGTGTCCAGTTTCTACCTTGGGAGACAGATCAGAATCTCTGAGGAGGCAAACCTGCATGAAGCCTCCCAAGGAGGCTGGGCCAAACTTCTCCCCTCAGTTGAGAGCAGTCACCTCACCTGTGCCCAGTACAGTTACATAAAAGGGCACCCCAATCTGCATCTCTAGCTGGGACTCCTTTTCTGAGATTTGGACCCAAGCCAGATGGGTCCTGCTCAATGTTTTCCTGTCATTGCTACCTTTGTCTAGGGTAGCATGTCTTGGGCTGTCCCCCACCCCACCCACTCCTCAACCTCATTCTCCCACATTGGCCACAGCAACCTTTTGATGTTAAGTGTCATCACATCAGTCACCTGTGTAAACCTCTTTAGTACTACCTAGGTGCTCTCATGCTGGGCTTGGCATTTGGTGGGCACTTGGTAAGTTTTTGTTGAATGAATGAATGCACAAATGTGTAAGTTTTAGATTTTATTCAAGGGCCGAGTTAGCAACCCTGTGAGCCCTTTAGGCAGATAAAAAACCAGAGCTGAGATTTAGAGCCAGTGAGCTGTTGAATTTTTATTAGATCAATTTGCTGAAGACTCTGGAAAGTTGAAGGGAGGAGGGAGAGGGATAGCGGAAATGAGCACCACTTACCTTTGTCTTAGAGTTTCAGGAAGAGCAGGTAGGGGGATTGTTGGGAGTAACCCAGGGTGAAGAGGAGGGAGGCTTCTGATCACCATCCCTGAACATTTTGCTGCTCATCAAGACCCCTCCTTACTGGGAGAGGAGGAGCCGTGGCAGGGCAGGGTCTCTTGGAAGGTGTCCCCGGTTTGAATCCAGCTCAGGCCCATGCTGCCTGTTGCTGTTAGACAAATTCTCTGTGCCTCAGTTCACTTATTTGTAAGATGGAGATGATGATGCTTACTCCAAGGGTAATTGTGGAGGGTCACTGAAATAATGTGTGCAAAGTCGAGCACACAGTGCCGATGCTCCTTCATAAAAGTTAGGTGCCCCTCTTTTTGTTGGAGGAGGCAGTATCTGTAGCATTAATGATTGTGACCAGACTGTAAGACTCCATTGGGCAGTTACCATGCCTGGTATGGCCATGTCAACACGGCTTCTCTTGCCCCTTGGGTGGAATCTGGTACATCATAGGCACACAGTTGTCTTTGGGTAGGTAATTGCAGCGTGAATGCTAATTATTTAATGTAGGTGGGTTGATTGGAACAGGTTCTACCATATGGCTATGCAATAAATTGTGACTATAGCTCTTGTTATTTACCTTGAAATATACAAAGTGGTTGTGATGGGGGAGGTTTTATTTCCTTTTATAGACAGCTAGCAGCACGATTCCTTCAGGCCCTTAATAGGGTCCTATAGATTCACATGCCTTTCTTAAGACAGGCAGGGCTGCTTTCCCAGCAAAGACATGCCTGGGGACTCGCTCTTCTTTGAGGGGAGAGAATGTTTTGTGCAGGTCCAAGACCTGGCTGTTTCCACAGAGGGTACAGAGAACATGCACTTCTGCCATCTTCAACTTTCAAATCCTGTCCAGGGCAATCCCATGCCCTGTGGCCAGGCTGGTTCTGTCTCCCACTTCTGTGCGCTGGCTCATAGCCTTGTCCTTCCTTGGAGCCTCCTGCTCACATTTGTCCTTTTTATTTGAGCTTTCAAGTCCTTTTAGAACATTGGGCATGATTCACTGTTTCAAGGTCATTGCTGTGCTGTTCCAGGCACTTCCAGGTGTCTAGGGCATGGGCATATAGGATGATTCGTTTGAGTCCTCTTAGCAATTCTTAGATTGCTTGTGCTGTTCCTGCTGGCAAATGAGGGAGAAGATGGCATGTAGAAGAGCCGAAGTAATTTGCTTTGAAAGGCTTGAATCTTCTCTACTCCATGTCATATGCCCTTTCTTCCGTGTGTCTACGGTCTTGAGGAAAGCTGTTCGGAGGCTCACCACATCTGATCAAGGGTGCCTGAATGCTAACTTGTAGGATGGCTTGGAATGGTTCTGTGGATACTCAACCATTGGCACTGGAAGTCTCTCCAGGTGTTACTTTTATGTGGATCCTGTTTCAATAAAGTGTTCTGGGAATAAAAAGAGTAATTGAGAGCTGCTGTATTTATTGCAAAGTCTTATACAAATACGATTTAGGTTTGATGAGTTTATACACTATTGATGTGATAAATGTAAAAATGGCCATTAATTCTTCCCCTTACCATCTATCCATACCCTTGCAGTGCAACACTGTACATTTTCCCATGAAGAGGTAGAGTCTGTTTGTCTACCCTTTGAGTCTGGGCTTGCACACATGGCTCGTTTTGGCCAATGGGAGAGTAGCAAATGTGACACTGGCTGAGGTTTGAAAGGGACTTATGTCCCAGGGCTTCTTTACTTGCTGTTCCTGGGGTCCCTGATGCCACCTCCATGTGAGGAAGCCCAGATCAGCCTGCTGGATGTTGATGTACATGGCCCAGTTGCCCCAGTCACCCCAGCTGATAACCAGCCAGCCCTAGAAGCAGAGCCACCTTGCTGAGCAGCTGCTGATCACAGATGCATGACTGAGCCTAGCCACGACCAGCAGAAGAGCTGCCCAGCTGAGCCTAGCTCAGAGCACTAACCAACAGAATCATAAGGTAAATAAGTGGTGGCGATTTGAAGCCACTAAATGTTGGGGGTAGCTTATTAGAAAGTCAAAGCTAACTGACATGGTTGAATTAATTACCTGTGATTTTTTTTTGTTGTTGTTAGCCACAGAAATTTAAAACATTATAAATGATTTTGCTTTAGGATTTCTTAAAAGTTAGCTCTTTATCAGGGACTATGAAATATTATCCAGATTATCAGCCTGGCATTTGTACTACAATTTTCCAGGGCACATGTGGCTTATTGAATGTGGATTTCTAAGTTTGGAGAGAGTCTTTGGCCTGAGTGTGAGTCTGAATATGTTGACTCACCAGACACCAGGATTAGTCGTGTCTGAGAATTCATGATCCAAGAAGTAAGAAATTTAGCCAGAAATGTTATCCTGAGCACAGCTCTGACGGTTGGGAGTAATTGACTGAAAACTATAAACTGCTTGGATTCAGCATTGTAAAAGATAATTTCACACACGGTGGCTCTGTAAGGGCATTAAGTCTCAAAAAAGTAAACTGGATTAAGAAGGCCTGGTGAATATGAAACACTGAATGGGGACATTAATAACCAAAAGTGTGGATGAAATTGAGGAACAACAGACTCAAAGAAAAGCAGATGAAGTGAAATAGGATGAGTTCCAATTTAGCTCTAATATTCTACAACTAGAAGATCTCAGCCCATTGTATTAATTAAAAAAACCCAAAACCACTTTACACTACGTGCACACATGTGCATGTATGTACACACACACACTACCCAGAGGTTTGCTACCTCTTGTCCATCTAAAAGTAGTTCTATTTCTAGGAATGTTATCTGATTTGTGTGTGTGTGTGTGTGTGTTCATGTGCAGGAAATGTATGTACTGGGATATTTATTGCAGCTTTGCTCATACTTGCAAAAGCCTAGACATGAGGCAAATGTCCATGCTGTGAAATACCATTAAAGAGAAAGAACCAGTTCTCTAAGCATTAATGGAACAATGGAACAATATCCAAGATTCATGAATTGATAAAAGCCAGGTACAGAACTTTGTCTCATGGTTTATCAGTTGTGAAACAAAAGGATATGCACACACACATATTTAAATCTATGTAGATTTTTTGCATACATTATCACTGAGAGGAAATGCAAGAAACTGATTGTAATAAACGCTGGGGAAGGGGCCTGGGTGGCCTGTGGTCAGAAACAGGAAGGAGATTTCATTGCAAATCTTTTGTATTTATTTTTCACTGTACTTCTGGATTATCTTCATGCAAATGTTCTAAAAAGCATTTAAAATATTGCTTCTGTTTCGTGCTAAGTCCCTTGGAGGCTTTTGTCTCCTTATCGTACAAGAAGCCTTTTGTCCCCTCATTCTGCAGTGAGGCGATGAGGACCGGACGCCAATGCTGCTCCACTTCTAAATCTCCGGAGAAGGAGGAGAAAGGCCCCACATTAGACACCAACTTGGGGGTCTAATGTGCATTCTAGGCCTAGGGTGACCGTTTTCTAGCTTGGGCCACCTTAGATACTTTACACTTGGGAGAGGAAGAATGCCTCCCTCCCTCATGGGTAAATCAATGGCCCAGTGTCTGGCTTGGCTCCAGGGGGCCCTTGGACACTGCCTTCTGTTGCCATCCAGGGGATGGGCCATTAGAAAATTAGAATTTTCCAGCCTCAGAATGCTGTGAACATGGGGTGGACTTCCATTGCGGGTGACAGGTTCTTTGTTGTTAGAGTGTTCACACCACGATGAGCAATACTAAGCAAGGTCTGGTGTCCTGGAACGTGGTCTCCCAGGACCTGCACTGCTGCGAGCTTCTCCAAGGCCTTTAATTCTAATTCAGGAAAAATCACACTGACCAAGAAGCTGCAGAGAGCGAAGACACAGGGAGTGTGGAGGAGAGCTGGAAAAGCCCCATGGTTCCATGTAAGCAAAAACAGTTAGAAAAAAAATCGAGGTTTAACAACAATTGAGTGGGGAGAAGACACATGCAAAAGAGACTGAGCACAAGACAGGGAGGAGGTCAGGACGATTGATAAATTCACAGTCTCCAGCTGAGGCCTTTAGTGGTCTTGCCAGCAAAGCAACACTTCTTGCCTGTACCATGCCATCTCTATTAGATTAAGTGGATGCATTTGGGTGGAAATTGACATTGGAGTTAGCAAGTTACATGGGGCGTCTTTGTTAGGGTTTCATAGTAGAATCTCTGCAGTGTTTCTCAAGGTGGAAGGGACTTGAATATCTGATCTGAAGCCAGTGCTTTACAAATGATTGAGTTTGTGCCCCGAGAGGGCGAATGACTCTCCCATGGTCACACAGGAAGGAAACTGAGGGGCAAGGACTGATCGTGACAGAGGCTCTGCATCCACCTGGTTGTGGTTTGGTTTCATGTTGACAAAATTCTCTGACATGTGGGAACAGGGTCAGTGCCAAGGTGTGGCCTTCCAGGTATGTGTGGCTGTGGCAAGGGACTGGTGGGGCGTGAGGCTAGGCTGGGAAGGGTAAGAGGGAGGCTCCACTTAGACTGAGCCCCTGGGTAGAGTGGGCAGAGATGCGAGTGCCCATCACAGGCGAGGGGGTTCTGTGGTCAGACTGTGGAAGACATTCCCAGGCTGAACTATTACTGTGTTACACGACAGTAGCAATGACTCACTTATGGAGGGGCCTACCTGTGCCCGGTACAAAGATCCTCCTCACAGTAACCCTGTGGGGTAAATGCCGTCATCACTTGACAGATAAGGAAACTGAGGCTCATAGAGACAGGGTGGCCTGGCCAGGGCGACGTGGCTCGTATCTATCAGGACTGGGAAGGAGGAAGTCAAGGCTGCCCACCTGCAATGCTGGCTCCTAACCACACTGGCAGTCCGGGTGTTCCAGCCAAACAGGGCGGCCTGGGCCTCCTGGCTCTGGCCTGCTCGGCTGGCTTTTAGTTTTGGGTTTCTGAGCTTTTAGAATAAAGAAGGCTGTTTCATCTGTGTGTCAGAGGCTGTTCTGGACACTAGAATCTTGCCTTGCATTGTCCAGAGAGCCTGGGCAATCCCTAGAGAGCCTCTCGCCAGTGCCCACTCAGCACTCACTCTGTGCCAGGCCTTATGCCCAGAGCTCCGCAAGCATCGCTTCAGTGAATCCTCACAATGGAGGTCACGTTTGTTTTATTGATGAGGAGCCACAGGCTGAGAAATTAGGTAACTCCAGATTACCCAGCTGGTGAGGGTGGTAGACAAAACTTGAACCCAGGGAAGTGAATTGAACTGCAAAAGGCTTCCTCCCTGCAGATGGGTCCCATACCTCTTGGTCTTCTGTGTGCTGTGGAGTTGAGAGGCTCTTTCATGGCAGCTTGAGTTTAATATTCCAGGCTGATTTATGGCAGCCACGACGCACTTGGAACTCAGCTTGCATGTGCGTGTGTGCATGTGTATGTGTGTGCATGTGTTGGCAGGGACAGCCTAAGGTGCCTGCCAGCAGGTAGGTCTGCAGTCTCTGCAAAGGAGAGAGGCCACGATAGCACTGGGGAAGAGGAGTCAGGGAAATGATTGGCACTGCTCCAGAGGATCTTCCCAGTCCCCTGTTTAGCCAGCCTCCTATGAGGAGAACAGCCAGAGGCTCAGTTGGTTTTCCATGGGGTGTTTGTGTCAGCCGTTTCCCACCTGTCTTCCTGTTCTTTTGAATCTTCTAGAAGGAGTCAGCTAACTTTTTCTGCAGATAGTAAGATAGCAAATATTTAAGGCTTGCAGTTCGTATGGCCTCTGTCACAACTACTCAGTCCTGTTGTTATGGCCCCAAATAGCCAGAGGCAGTATGGAGATTAGTAGGCGTGGCTGTGTTCAAATAAAACTTTATTTACAAAAAAAGACAGAGGGCCAGATCTGGCCCACAGGCCGTAAATTGCTGATTCTTGCTCTAGAAAAAGAACACTGACATCGTGGGGGTCAGGAGACCTCTGTCATTGTCCCTGCACTGCTTCTCACTTATCGTGTACCCGTGACATGCTGCCTCACCCTTCTGGGCCCCAGTTGTCCCTTCTCCTCAGGAGGAGCTTGGACTAGATGTCTAAGGGGTGGTTAGGAAGGATTTGGAGTGACACTCTGGGGGACCTGAGTAGGTACAGGTAGAGGGCCAGGAGACAGGAATGGAAGGAGATTGTTAGCTTAAAGTTAGCCTGGATTCCAGAATCTGGTGTTAGTTCTCATGCCAAGCACTAGAGTGAATTGACAGGAAATGTCTGGGAGTAGCAGCAAAACCCACTGTGGGCTGCTGGGGACCCTGGGGAAGGCCACGGAGAAACGTCTTCAAATAAACTCGGGAGCCTTTGTGGGCAGAATAAAAATGTCCACAGCTGGAGGGAATTCAGAAGCAGCTATAGACACAGACATTACATATGCTGCCTCATGAATTTTAACTCTGAAAATTAATTTGTTTTATTAGGAAGACAAAGAGATCAAGCGCTGACTAGCTGAGGCATGAGGAGTAAACAGAAAATACATGTATCACTAGGTCTGAGGGTGTGGAGGTGTCTGAGGGTGTTGCAGAGTGCTCTGTGTGTGTGCGTATGTTGCACATGTATTGTGCATGTGTGTAGTATGGGGGTGGATAGGTCTGTTAATATCTTCATTCACTCACCAAAAATACATGTAAGCAGCATGTTACTGGAGTCTAAGGCTACTGCTAATTCAGGCCATTTGGTAGCCCTAGAAATAATAAATTTTCTTATTTATTAGAACATTTGTTATTTTCTTGGAAAATAATAGGTTTTCTTGCCAGAAATCAAGAAAGGGGAGGAAAACATGATTCAGTCATTTATTTAGCAAGCATTTATTGAGCACCTACTGTGTACTGGGCTCTCTTCTAGGCAGTAAAGATGCAGCATCGAAGGAGGCAACATACAAATTTCTTTGTGGGTTCCATGTTCTAGTGAAGGTGGAGATGATTTTACAGCAGACTATGGGAAAGTTGAAGATGGAAAGGAAACTGAAATTTAGGCCAGGTGCTACAGAATGAATCATAAAATTGGGAATTCGGCTCGCTATTAATTACTTGTGCTGAAGCCAGGCTGCAGCTGCTCAGGTGAGCCATAGCAACAGGTGATTAAATAGCAAATAATTTATATTTGGCTTTGAGAAGCAGAAGAGCCAAACTCCAGTTGCCCAGAACCTTTGAGGCATGAGACTAGCTTAATAGCTGACTATTTCCATTTGGCTGTGGATTTAAGCTCCAGGTGATTATTTTAAAAACTTTAGTTTAAACATTTGCCTGGCAGGAAAAACACCATTCTCTGTTTAGAGAGAAGGCATTCTAAAATTTATTCCATGTGACTCTGCCTTTTGAAACAGGGGAGATCAAGTGGAATTCAGATGCCTCAAGGTCAGAATCAGGAAAGACAAAAGCACCCCCACTTTCAATACGTGTCAATGAACCTGCATCCTTTAATGCAGCATTTCCTTAAGGGCTGTGTGATATCTTGGTCCCTACACTCAGTGGTCTCTTATTGTTGTACTTTGTAAGATCTTGTGTTTGCTTTGAAGGATCTTTCTGTTTCTTTCCCAACCAACAGTGTGTTTCTTTGTAACAGTCCCTTTATTCTTTGTTAGTTTTTATTTTATTTGTTTGTCTACATTGAATAGGAGGTATATGTTCACATGGAGGGCTTTGAAAACTACAAACTGGAAAGACAAAAATTATTCCTTACAATTCTAACCACCAAGAGACCATCAATGTGAATATTTTGACTCCTCTCTCTTCTGAGTTTCTCTCTGTGTCTCTTATATCCAAATGGGGTCATTGCGTACATATTGTGTGATCTGTTCTTTTTTTTTTTCCCCATGTGCTATCATGAACATCTGTCAGAAACATGTCTTTACAGCATGACTTTATGTGTGTTCACATGATTTTGTAAAAACTTTTCTTCAGAAGTGTTCAAACATATATTAAAATACAGAGAATAGACGACCCCACTTCGACAGTTGCCAGCATCCTGCCTTTCTAACTGCATCTCATTCCCACTCACTCCCCATTGTTTTTCTCTGGAGTATTTTAAAACACAAAAAACCCCAGACATATCGCTTCACTTGCAAATCCCTCAGAAGATATATCTAACTCAGTGGTTCTCAACTGGGGGTAGTTTTGCATTCCCTCCCCAGAGGACATTTGATATTATCTGGAGACAGTTTGGGTTGTTGCAACTGGGAGTGGTGGTGGTGGGTGCTACCGGCATGAGCAGGTTGAGGCCAGGGATGCTGCTGGTACATGCCCTACAAGGCACAGGATAGTCCTCTACGTCAAAAAATTGTCTGGCCCCAAATGTCAACAGTGCTGAGGTTAATAAACCCTTAGTCTAACAGATCAGGATGTCAAAAAGGATAAACAGCATTCTATTATCACAGACAACCAAACTGACAACAATTCATTAATATCACCAAATTTTCTTTAACTTCCTAGTTAGAAAATAGGTATCTAGTTTGAATCAGCCCTGTTAAAGATGAAAAAACAATTCAGTGATACCTGTTAAAGCATAGTAAGATAGTAAGACAGACTTCATTCAGGGCCGTCATGATGGGTATAGGGACTACTGCAATGAGGTCTTGCAGTCGGGGAGAGAGATTGGGCTCAGTTCCAAATACAGCATGGGCAAGCAGAGATTTATAGCCAAGGATCAGGGTGGGGAACAGTGGATAGAAAATTACCGAGAAGAAACATCAGGGGTAAGGGGAATTCTGGCTAAATTGACCTAAGAGGACTCTTGCCGAAGACGGGCCAGGGTGATGGAGGATGAGAAACTTCAGATGACAAGTGAGGGAGATTAGGGAGCAAAGGTGGGAAGTTCCTGCTAAACTGACCTCGCAGGACTCTTCTCAGCTGGATTTTACAAGGAAGTGTACAGATGGGCCAAGGAGGAAGTATACAGATGGGCCAAGGAGAAGGTTCAGAAGCCTGACTAAAATTTGGCCAAGCAAAGAATCTTTGTCAGTATCTACACTTGTCTTTTCATTTCTAAATAAATTAAACTGACCTACAACGGCTCCCCCTTCCTTTTCACTGTTGTGTTTATTTGTTGGAGACTCTGGGTTATTTGTTCTGTAGGTTTCCTATACTGGATTTGGCTGACTACATCTTTATGGTGGTGGTTATCATGTCCCTCTGTTCCTCCATGTCCCGTAGAATAGAAGCTCGGATTGATCCGTACGTTCAGGTGTTGTCAGCCTGATTTACCCATTATAAATTTCCCCATCAATCTTTTTTCTAATGCAGGGGTTTTCAAAGTGTAGTGCCTGGACCAACAGCACCATTAACCTGGGAACTTGTGAGAAATGCCAGTTCTCGGGCCCCCACCAGGTCTACTGAATCAGAAACTCTGTGGGTAGGAGCCAGCAATTTGTGTTTTAGCAAACCCTCTGACACTGATGCGGGCTAGCATTTCAGAACCAGCACTCTAATGCTTTTAACCACCATTGACGTTGTCCAGATTACTTCACTAGGAATTGCAAAATAACGAGTTTCTATTTCTTTCATCCCTTTTGTCTTTCTTAGCTGTAACTTGCATGAAGAAGAATTTTCCGTCAGTCTGAAGTCTTTGCTTACCCTGAAATGTAGTCTTTATGGGAAAGGAAGGATAAATGCATGATTTATTTTCTTTATTATTTTTTCTTTTTTATTGAGGAATAATTTATGCATGGTATATACACAAATCTCAACTGTACAGCTCAATGAATTTTACACATGTATATACCTGTGAAACCACCATCTAGATCAAGATATAGAACATTTCCAGAAACACCTATCAGGCTCCCTTTTGGTTGATGTCCACCCGTCTTCCCCAGGCAAACAGCTGTGTTTAAACTATATTTATGCTATCTCTTTCTGCCCAGTTTGTTTTTTATGTAATCAAAGTAGTTATTGGTTTCTCAACTTGGTTTCACATTAAGAACTGCATTATCCAATCCAAGATGATAAAACACTTTACCTTTCCCTTTAGTCATATATAATTATATATCATATTATATCATATAAACTATATATATGAAACTTTTAAATCTTTTATCTAAGTTTGCAAATAACTATCTAGTTGTCCTAACATCATTTATTGTATTCTCTCTATCCCTCTTACAGATTTGGAATACCTCTTTTAGCTTGTATTAAATTTCCATATTGACCTGTGTCTAGTCTGGTTATTGTTATATTTCCTTGTCTCTTCCTGCATTATAGCATTATATGTTTTACTATTTACAGGACGAGTCACCTCAGATCCTTAAAATAATCGTAATTTTAGATTTTTCTGATTCTTCATGCTGTGTTTATTCTTCCAGATGAACTTTGGAGTCATGTTGTCAAGGTTCACAGACTGGGACTTTTGATTGGGATTACTTCTACAATATCACAACATTGGATATGACGGAGTATCCAAGAACAACATATTCACTGAATTCAGTAGTTCCTTTTTGTTCTCTGATAAAACGCTCCAGGGTTTTGAGTGATTTTATGAAATTCATTCCTAAATATTTTGTTTTGTTTTACTCTTTTGATAAATATCTTTTCCATTTTTTTCTATCCTTGGCATAAAAGCAATTTTCTTATTTTTTTTAATCCACCTACTGAAATCTCAGTTTTCTGTAAGCTTTTAGTTGGTTCTTTTCAAATATACAAGCATCTACACGTACAGATAGTTTTACAATCTGTTTTTCATTATATACTACTTATTTTGTTATTGTCTGATTGCATTGAATAGCACTTAGAGTACAATGTTCAGTAACAGTGGTGATAATGGGCATTCTTGCTTTTTTCCTTACTCTAATGGGAACACTTCTAGCGTTTTTCTCTTAAGAGCTATGCTGATTATTTTGTGGCGTGGTTGAGACTGTGTGTGTGTGTGTGTGTGTGTGTGTGTGTGTGTGTAAATTTTTCACTGAGTTAAGCAAGAGTTCTATTTTAATTTATCAAGATACATTTTTTTTCTTATTAGCTCAGGCGTACATGAGGAATGAGTATGTGCTTTTTTGGTATCTATTAAGTTTACTAGAAAATGTTTACTGTTTAATTTACTAATATGGTGTTTATTTTAATAGCCTGTGTTTGGGGATGAATCTTATTAGAGCATGATGCGTTATTTTAAAAAAATGTTTTCTAATTTCTATTTGCCAAGCACTTAATTAGGATTTTTGTTTATGTTCATAAGTTACTTGATTTTGAGTTCTTTTTTCCTGGTCTTTGTCAAATGCTGGTGTCAGTATTATGCTGGCTTTGTTTGAAAAATAAAAGCTTGTCTGAATAAATAACCTACGAATCCATCTAGGCCTGAATGTTTCTTTGAGGAATAATTCTTTGACAAGACAGAGGATACTTAAAAGAAATAGAAAGTAAGTAACTTTTAAAACAAATTTGGTCAAGGAAAATTCTGTTTTATTTTCTGTCAAGTTAGATTTTTAAAATTATTATAGAAATAATATATCATTATTACAGAAACATTTGAAAGCTCCAAAACTTGAAAACAGCATGAAAGTCATTTTACTAATGTCTGTTACCTACTGGGAAAAAACAGATCTACCCTGGAATTACCCAGCAGGGACAAGAGTGGAGGTGTTATTCCCAATTTTGGCATGAACGACTTTGAAGCTTGTCCTTGGGAGGATCCGAGGACACCTGTGCTTCCCGGAAGCTGTGTCAGGGCTTAGCACAAACAGTCGTGTGGGACCAAGTCTGATGGGAAGCTGTGGCGGGTGGATGCATGTGTGGCTGTATGAAACACCTCCTGGCATACTAGGGAGTACTTGTTAGAGGCTGGAGGTGCTAAATCAGCAATAGGACAGAAGCCAGTGTTATTGAATTGCTACTGTTAATGTGTTTCTACCTGCATCCTGATAGGTGCAGACTGGTGACACATGGTCAAACTGTTGTAGGTGTCAGGTGGAGATCCTAATTTCATTTGTATTTAGATGCTTAGCCAGCTGTCTCTGCACCAGTTACTGAAGACTTGATTGTGTTACACTTTGGCTTGTTTCTGAGCTTTATTCTGTTTCATTGATTTTTAAAAAAGATATTGCTTTTAGTACCATACATATTTTTTCTTTCTTTTTTTGAAAATCCTTCCTTATTTCACCAAATCTTGTTACATTTTCGTGTTTGCCTTATGTCTCCCAATGACTCTCTGCACTGACTCTCAGAGCCCTTGGCCTCTTTTTCAGCATGATGAACAGATTTTTAAAATTTTCTTCTGGATTCTGCAGATTATTTTCAGAGGCGTATACCTCCAGGCTATCTTCATGCGGCTCTCCACCCTGCGTTTTTTTCAATATGTAAAAAATAAGTTCCTTTTAAAATTTATTCCTCTGTGAACAGGATTCAGTCTATTCAGAAGTCATGTTCATTGAGAAACGAGGCAATTGCATTGTTCGTGAGTGTGGTAGCTGAATATTCTCTGGAATCCTGTGGCTATTGTGTACGTCATAGGTTTGGCCTTTAAACAATTCCCCTTGAATTGGCACTAGGCTTCTTTTTATTTCTGCTCCTACCTGATGCACTTTATTCTGAGGGTAGGGGATGGGTGGGGTAAGGGAAAAGACAATATGTTCCAGTGTTTTCTACTTTTCCCCAGTGTCTGTCTAATTTTCTGGGATTTATTTCCTTTCATCTCAATAAAAGATAACACTTATAAACCTGTAAACCCATGTGGTTCAGTCTCTGAATGACAATTGTGTTTTAAGAGCACAAACAAATGAAGAGGGTATTCACTTATTCCCTCACATCATCAAGACTATCAATGGGAATCCAAATATATATGTTCACAACTTTCTTTTCTTTTTTTCTTCCTGCTCTTATCTACTTGTATAGTTTTTGTTATATAGATCAACTTGGTTGTTTGGCTTAAATTCTTTATTGTGTCTCCTGCCTCTCTAGTTCTAGCTCTCTCTCTGAATTCTTGATTCTGTGTTACAAAATCTCTCCAAAAGAACTCTTTGGAGTTGGGGAGGGGAAGTGGAGCTGGAGGAGCAGCTGAGTCTAATGGCAGCATTCTGTTTGGTAAGAAGGGGAAGAGAGGAACTTGACAGAGGATCACACATCAGTCACTTTTTTCATCAGAGTAGAAAGATTGTGGGGTCAGAAAGGGTATGGCAGGCAGAGCTCACTAGCCACGCAATGTGCACAACCTAGAAAAAAGTACTCCCTCTTGACAGATGCAGCCCCTGGTGGCTAAATGTGGGGAGAGGGGCCTGTCATTCCAACTCTTGTCCTTGTGGCCGGGCGTCCCTTGCAGGGCACACTGTGAAGGATCACAAGCAGTGGTCCTGACATATGGGATCAGGACTCTGCCTCCTTCCTCTTACAGTGATGGTTAGAGCCTACTTAAAGTGCTGGAGAAGCCATTTATACCCCAGCCTCTATGCCCCCCACACTGCTTTGCACAGAGTCAGGGCTCTAAAACTAAAGGTCCAGTCATTAATTGAACTAATTTATGAATGACCTGGTGAGGGTTAGGGCTAGATGAGAGTGAATACAACAAGAAAACAGGCAGGACCCTCATGTAGGACCTTCAAAGAGCTTATAGCTTTGTAGGCCAGATGGATAGAAAACATACTATACACACACACGCACGTGCTGTATACATATAAGTGTATATAACTTTACATGTACAAATAAATATAACTTTAAAATTGTGATGAAGAATGATATGTATAGTTTGAGAATGACTTGGGGCATCTTCCCTCGGCTTACAGTGTGGGCAGCTGTAGGAGAAGGATACAGATGACCTCCTAACTTTGAAACCCAGCCAGGTCCAAACTGCAGACAGAGTGGGCTAACAACTGGTAGCCTGCTGTCTAATTTTTTGTTTTCTTTCAAATGTTCTGAAGGTCAGTAAAGCCAAGGGTTTGGCACCCCTGTAGTCCTAAAACCCAAGTCCATTCAGCCAGGTGCAGTGGTAATAATGGGGAGACTGGTGCAGGTCTACATCCCTTCTTGATATTAGGAAACCTCATTGCTGGAACTTTCTCATTTGGTGCCCTACCCCGTGGAAGTGCTGTTCTGCCTTCTGTCCTTTTCACCTGACTGTTTTGGGGCCCCCGTAGTGGTTGTGCTGGGGCAGGCCAAAAGAATGGGATGGTGACTCCAAGACTATCAAGAGCAACAAATTGCCTATTTGTCTTAGGGACTTGAACCTTTCAGAGTTCTGCCTTTTGTAATATGAGACAGGATAGATGTAGCAATTGGTCTGAGACAAGACTGAGTGCAGATCAGTCAACAATTGGTAATTTACTCATCTTCCCTTGTTAAAATTTTTCTGACCTTTCTTTGAATCTGTTTATCCTTTATTATGTCCATAAGTGTTCAACTGAACATCTCCTAGTTGGCCAAATGGGGGCCTTGGGGTGTCTTCATCTGCCTCTAACATGTTTACTTCATGCAGACTTGCTCTGCTTCCCACCACTCTTACAGTGGGTATCTTTGTCTTCTTCCTGTAAGTTACATCTAACTAACTTTGCCTTCCCATGCTCATGGTTGGAGTATCACTCCAATCAAAGCCATAACCATTACTATGGAAAGAGTAGCTTTTTGTTAAGCTCTTATTATTCCATGGCAGTTGTCACCATCAAAGAACTAGCAATATCTCCAAGTATCCAGATTTGCAGCTATGGGAAGAAAATTGGGAAAATCGATCAATCAGAATGTGATGCATCAAAACCAAGTGAAAGGTAGAGGTTAGCCTAAGTCTAGCATGGAAGGAGTGCCCTTCACCCACCATCAGAAACAGCAAGGCCCTAGCCTTTCTCACTGTAGAAACTATACCCTCCTACTTTTCTTTTTGGAAATTCATTCCAAAAAGAGTTTCTCTTTGGAATCCCCAGATGGAGAAGGACATGTCCGTGACTCATCAACCTGGGGTCTTTAACATCCCTCTGGGCCCAGGTTGGCCACAGGAAGCTGCATCTGCACTGAGTTGTGCCTTTGTGTGATGACCTGGGCTTTCTGTTGCATTTCCTTTTCTGACTGGTGTTTGTGGCTGCAGGAACATGGCTAGAGGATGGCTAAGGAGCTTGCTGGGAGTTATGGAACCTCCGGGCTTCTCTGGCTCTTATTAATGTTAGCAGGTGCATTAGGGTGGTGATGTTTCCTGGCTGTGTTTTTATAGTTGCATTTTTTTTTTCTTGTTTAGGGATTAGGAGGAATCCAAAGAAGGGAAAAATAGCTTATAATCATAAGTAAATCTGCCCCCCAAATATTTCACCCTTGTCTTATTTCCATTTCCTGTGGCAATGAAAAGAAGGATTGGAAATAATAATCATAAGTCTATTTCTTGTTCACATAGAATCCAATGCAGTTGATTCTGTTTGGATGGCGCTTCTGGGCAGATGTTCTTCAAGGGATGATTCTGGGACCCAGGTTGAGAAGAAGCCCTCTGTGGATGTTTACTCCTCCTGGGAAGCACCACCACTCGGTGCAGTGTTCCTACTCTTCCTGCTACTACTGTTACTATCACAAGGTGGCCCGACTCCTATGGAGAGACTGAAAGGGATATTGGGGATATTGGGACTGGAGGGGGTGGTGTCATTCTCAAGAGAACAAAATTTTATTTTTTCAATCTTTAAATAGTACAGTAATTTTCAAGCTTGGGCTCTGACCTTTGTAACATCTTTTTCTATCTTTGGGAAGTCTTAGCATCTTTGTTGAAAAGGGACAGTTGAAGAAAACTACCGAGTTCAGGTGAAATCTTTCTTGTGTGAACTCATCCGCTGAAAATCATAAAGAGATAGCAATGCAGGGATTGTTCAGTCAGGCGTGACTATAACAGTGGGCAAGTGCATTTTACAAGTATAACAAAACTTCCTTTCCTTCTTATTTGGACAGGTCCTACCAAATTCTCAATGACTTTCTTTTAATCTTTTGTTTTTTTAATTATTTTTTTAAATTTTAGATGAAGTCTTGCTCTGTCGCCTAGGCTAGAGTGCAATGGCGCGATGTTGGCTCACTGCAACCTCCATCTCCCAGGTTCAAGCGATTCTCCTGTCTCAGCCCCCCCGAGTAGCTGGGATTTCAGGCACCCACCATCATGCCAGGCTATTTTTTGTATTTTTGTAGAGATGGGGTTTCACCGTGTTGGCCAGGCTGGTCTTGAACTCCTGACTTCAGGTGATCTGCCCACCTCACAGCCTCCCAGAATGCTGGGATTAAAGACATGAGCCACTATTCCCGGTCCTTTCTTTTAATCTTTAAGCAACACACAAACAGTGATTAGGCACACAGTTTTCAGTTATTTAAATCCATTTTTGACAAACCTCCCAAATGCCTTTCACTTTTAAAATCAATTACCTTATCCAGAATACCTCTCTAACCTATTTCATTAAATTACCATCTTTCTTTGGCTTTCCTTTTCAACAACATAATTTGCCTTTAATAATTAATGTAAAAGAATTCAAAATGTAATCACCAAGTTCACTTAAAAGCTCTCTAATCAATTACCAGAATCTGTGGATTATGACAGAGGTCTCCCTGAGGGCTTCAGAATCCCCTTTGACCATGCTTACTTCTAATAGAAACTCAATTTAGAATGCATTCTCTTATAGTTGGCCAGTCCTGCAAAGACAAAGAATGGCTTTCAAATAAACAGTAATACACACAATTGCCTGAAGATTTTTTCCTAGTGAAAATAATGCTAGCATTTATCATATCAAAATTAAAATACAAGTTTTGCTCAAGCCAAGTCTAGATTTAAGCAAGTTGGATGCTTATAGATGCTAACGTCCAGTCTAGCTATAGAGCATTTCTTTAATCGTAGCTTTATTTTCTGAGTTTGAGAGTCTCTTACACAGTGGAGCTTATTAACAGGGATTTTTCTATTGTGCAGTCAGTGAGAAATGAGGTCAAATGTGCTTTGGCACCAGGGAGGTCAGAGTTCAAATCCCAAATCTGGCCCAGCACGGTGGCTGACAACTGTAATCCCAGCACTTTGGGAGGCCGAGGTGGGTGGATCACTTGAGATCAGGAGTTTGAGATCAGCCTGATCAACATGATGAAACCTTGTTTCTACTTAAAAAAAAAAAAATTCAGCTAGGTGTGGTGGCGCATGCCTGTAATCCCAGCTACTTCGGAGGTTGGGGCATGAGAATCGCTTGAACCTGGGAGGTGGAGGTGACAGTGAGCCGAGATTGTGCCATTGCACTCCAGCCTGGGCTACAAGAGTGATATTCCGTATCCAAAAAAAAAAAAACCCCAAATCTAACTTAGTTTCTAATTTTGATCTTTGAGCTTTAATTTCCTTATTCATAAAATTAGGACAATACTTAGCTCAAAAATCTGTTTCCTTCCATAGCATTTATGACCTTCTACACTCCAGCCTTTTAACACTCCTTGTTTGCTCACGAACTTCAAATCCTTATTTCCGAAAGTCATTTGATGTGCAGCCCAGTATAATTTGCTTATTTCTGTTGTGTATTTTTTATGGTTCATTGCACCTTATTCTCATCCTCTAGGAGGATGACTGTGTCTTTGTTTTCTACATGGATATAGAAAGACGCCTGGCACATAGTAGGCACTCAGTCGTTATCTGTTAGGTTGCTGAATGCATGAAAGATTGTTTCTGTTACCTGCCCATTGTGCAGCATCTCTTTGAGTTGGGTTGTGAGGTTTTACGTGCAGGTGATTTATCTTCTGAATTATGTTTTGTGTGAATACTCATTAAGTCTAGTCTCAGCACAGCCTGACTGATGGGTGAACTGGGGTCCAAATGCATAGCCAGGGAAAGCCAACCCGGGATTATTTCCTAGCCTTGGTTACTCCCGAGAAGAGACAAAGCCAGTGTGGAGATGTTGCCAGATTGTTATGTGTGCAGAATCTAATTTATAGTTGACCGGGGTCTCCTGAGAATAACATGCATTTATATCATTACTAAACAGTAATTGATTACAAAGCTTTGTTGTGAAATTTACAATTATCGAATTACTCTGTGTTAGCTCATAAATTTCAAATCTTTATTTCTAAAAGTCAATTGATAGTCAGCCCAATAAATATTTAATTTAGATATAATAATGGTGCTAGAGCAAAATTAAATTCCCATTTGGAAAATAAAGAATGACCTGGATGGAATTGGGAGAGGAGACTTGGCAGAGATGAGCAGAGAAGCTGTTGGTCCAATTCAGTCCCTTCTCCTTAATTAGAAGAGACTTCTTATATATGGCCTTTTCTTACTTCATTTTCTCTTTTAAAAATTCCTTTGTTTGTGGGAAATAAAAGTCCTTCACAGTTTCGTAGGGCTCTGTATTTCATAAAGCCTGTCTGAACTAGGTAATATCTGTGTCTCACAAAAACTTTTCAAAGCAATGGCAACACACATTTTTCTTCCTTTTTTACAGATGGGGAAACCGAGGTCCAGGAACTGATGTGACTTGCCTTAGGATATACTACAAAAGAGGAAGGCTAAATCTCATCTGGTGGTCTTTCAGCTGGGTCATAGTGCCTGTAGGTCCTAGTTAGGATAATGTCCAGCTGCATTAAAGAGAAGTTTCAAAATAACAGTAGTTTAAACAAGATAAAAATTGATTTCTGCCTCTTGTAAAACTTGTCACAGAAGAGACAATGCAGCTGGTCTTGTGGCACTTTACAGCTGAAGGGGTTCTAGGCTCTTTCCAGTTTTTCCATCCACCATTCAGAGGGGTTGTGACCCTGAACCTCATGGCCCAAGGTGGCTACTTGAGTTCTAGCAGCAGGAAGACATAGAAAAGGGCGTGTTCTCTCTCTTTTAAGAGGACTCCCTGGAAGATCTAACTCTGCTTGTATCTTATGGCTCAGAAAGTAGTCATGGTGCTTGTCACTCAATAAGAAAGGAAAGAGGAGATTCGAGGGGATGACTGACAGTTTCTGCCACAACATGCATTCTAAAAGACCTAGTGTGGAAAGTGTTACAAGTGAAATAGGTCATGGGCATGTTTGCTCAAATGCAGTCAACTTAGGACTGTCTCCAGCTGCCAGCAACTTACAGACCAGGAAACAGTTTTACTCTTCCCCTTGTGTTGATTTATCCACCCCTTGTTTAAAAGAAAGTAGAAGAAATAAGTTGTATTATGCCATTTTTGTGCTGCCATAAAGAAGTACCTGGGGGCCAGACACGGTGGCTTGTGGCTGTAGTCCCAGGACTTTGGGAGGCCGAGGTGGGTGGATCACCTGAGGTCAGGAGTTTGTGACCAGCCTGACCGACATGATGAAACTACTACAAAATTAGCCAGGTGTGGTGGCACACGCCTGTAACCCCAGTTACTTGGGAGGCTGAGGCAGGAGAATTGTTTGAACACAGGAGGCAGAGGCTGCAGTGAGCTGAGATTGCACCATTGCACTCCAGCCTGGGCATCAAGACCGAAACTCCATCTCAAAACAAAAAACAAAAAACAAAAAACAAAACCTGGGTGGGTGATGTTTAAAGAAAAGAGGTTTAATTTGGCTCACAGTTCTACAGACTGTACAGGAAGCATGGTGCCAACATCGACTTTTGCGAGGGCCTCAGGAAGCTTACAATCATGGTGGAAGGTGATTGGGGAGCCAGTGTATCACATGGTGAGAGTGGGAACAAGAGAGAGAGAGAGAAGGAGGAGACTCAAGACGCTTTTAAAACAACCAGATCTCAGATGAACTAACTAAGCGAGCACTCACTCATTACCAAGGGGATGGCGCTAAACCATTCAGAAGGGATCCGCCCTCATGATCCAGTCATCTCCCACTGGGGCCCACCTCCAACACTGGGAATCACATTTCAGCATGAGATTTGGAAGGGACAAACATCCAAACCGTATCATACGTGGAGTTCCATGCTCTCTTCATGTTTGTGGACAGGCCTTTCTAGGACTGAATGTTTCGTTACCTGTCTCTTGGCACTCACCCACTCAGGGTTTCACTCACATTAGCCGACAGCTGCCGCAGAGGCGTGGCTCTCTGTGCCAGACAGAGGACCAAGAGGGAGTAGGAATCATTTAGTAATCAATCATTTATATGTCTGATATCTGCCAGGCACTGGACCAGGGCCTTTGGATACAGAGATAAGTGAGACCTTTTAGAACAGTGGTTCTCATAGTGTGGTCCCTGGGTTGGCGTCCTGGGAATCACCTGGGAACTTGTTAGAAATGCAAATTCCCAGGCCTAACCACAGCCCTACCGAATCAGGAACCCTGAGGATGGGATCCTCCTGGAGATTCTAAAGCATGCTGCAACTGGGGACTAGAATCCTATAACGCTGAGGAGTAGGTAGGTGATCAAGAGCCTAGGTTTTGGAGCCCTGAGACAGAGTTTCAGTTTTGGTTCAGCTGCTTCGTAGCTGTGCCGTGTTGGACAAGTTATTCAACCTCTCTGAACCTCGGTGTCCTTATAGAATACTTTATGTGAGATGACTTGGTAAATGACAGCTTTCATTATTATTTTTCTAGCTTCTCTGTGGATGGCATTTTCATGAATTTGAAAAGTTCAAGGCAATTCCTACTCAAGTTTAGCATCAAAACCGAAATCCAAAGACAAATTTAAAATATTTTTTCGAAAAACCTATTATTTTTAATTTTCTCTGCCACTCCTTCTTGTCTTGGGATGAATAAATCAAGAATTGCCTCTAAAAAAAGAAAGCATTGTATCAAGAGATGTGAAGAGGCATTTTACCAGGGAGGATATTCAAATGGACACTAAGCGTATGCACAGGTGCTGAATCTTATTAGTCACCAGGAAATGCAAATAAAAACTACACTGATATTTCAGTATGCATTCACCAAATTCATTAACTGATGCAGACAAAATGCCTGTGTTGATAAGGATGTGGAGCAACTGAAACTCTCATACATCGCTACTGGAAGTATAAAATTGGCAGATCTAATAAGCTAGATATATACATAATTTATGAAGCATTATCTCATTGTTAGCAGTATAGCTAGCAGAAATGGGTAAACATATTTACTCATGGGCATGTATACAAATGTTCTCAGCTGCATATGTAAGAACCAAAGACTGGAATCAAACCCAAAGCCCATAGTAGGATGGATAAATTGTGATATATTTATGCAAAGAAATACTATCCAGCAAAGATAATGAATAATGAACTACTTCTTGCAATGAAATGGGTGAATCTCAGTCAACTTTGGGTAAGAAAAAGCCAGACACAGGTTAACAAAATAGTGTATGATACCATTAATGAGCATTTCAAAAACAGACAATACTCATCTGCAGTGATAGAAGTCAAGACAGCAATTATCCTGGGAGAAGGAGCGGGGATATGTGAACTAGAAAGGACAATGAAGGGAGCTTCTGCGATGTAGGTAGCATTTTATTTCTTGACCTGGCTGGCAGTTATTGAAGTGTGTTTGTGAAACTTTACTAAGCAATCTATTTGTGATTTGTACATTTTTCTGTATGTATATTTACATATATTAATACAAAATTTCAACACAAAAATTTACTTAAAATACCTATGCATAACATGAAAAACATTTATAGAAAATCAAAAAGCTTGATTGAAGGGAGCAATAATACTGGCAGTGGCTGGAAGAATATGTCAGTCGTTTTCATGTAGCCTTGACCCCTGTTGCTGCGCAGCTGAATGAAACAAGGATCATATAGACACACACATGTGCAGGAACATGCACACACACAGTGTCTTCCTCCAGTCCAGAAGTAGGTAACCAATTTCCAAGATAACTATTTTTTTAAAAAATCTGGATCTGGGCCAGGTGCAGTGGCTCATGCCTGTAATCCCAGCACTTTCGGAAGCCGAGGTGGGCGGATCATGAGGTCAGGAGATCGAGACCATCCTGGCTAACATGGTGAAACCCCGTCTCTACTAAAAATACAAATAATTAGGCGGGCATGGTGGCAGGCGCCTATAGTCCTAGCTACTTGTGAGGTTAAGGCAGGAGAATGGTGTGAACCCGGAGGTGGAGCTTTCAGTGAGCCGAGATGGCGCCACTGCACTCCAGCCTGGGTGGCAGAGCGAGACTCTGTCTCAAAAAAAAAAAATCTGGATCTGAAAGTGGTAGGGACAGGAAGAACTCCCAGTATTATCATTGGCCATCATGGCAGAACACCCTTTATATATTTGATATAGTTTGTGATTTTCATTAGATCCTCATAATTGTATTGTGATGTTGAAAGTGTGGTTACTACTCCTGGTTTAAGAATCAGGGTGCTGGATGGGTCTGGTATCTCACACCTATAATCCCAGCACTCTGGGAGGCCAAGTTGGGAGGAAAGCTTGAGCCCAGGAGTGTGAGGCTACAGTGAGCTATGATCACACCGCTGAAATAAAAACCAACAACAAAAACCAAAAGAATAAAGTTGCTAAGCCAGAGGGTTTCAGGGACTTGACCAGGGTCAGTCATCTCCCATGTGGCCTTGCTGGAGACTCAAGCCTGGTTCTTCTGGTACCTGATTTCCTGACATTGCTATTTATATGATGCCACTTAACAGGTGCTTGGAGGAAACTCCTAACTCATTGCTTACCTCTCAGGGCTATATAAAAAAACCACACAGAATTTATTAGACACATCACAAGTGGTACTGGGATGTTATGCATTATATTAATGTTTGTTAACAAATTTTTGGCAATAATCATAGAAAGGATGAATGTTGAAGCCAGAAGGTTTCTTTTTACCCAACAGGGCTTGCAACCCAAGATGGGATTCAGGTGTATCTGCGCTCCTTGGGAACTGGGTCTGAACACTCAAAGGACCACTGCTTCAGCCTTTTAAACACCATTATAATCTGGGTCATGATGCATGTTAAGGATTATGCATAGGATTCTTCCTTGAATCCAGGGGATGGAATTGTTGCTTTGAAAATATTCACTTATGGACAACTTACTCATAAGAAAAGAATGAATAAAATAGAACAATAGAAGAAAAAATAGACAACAAGGATAAATTGCATTTTAAAGACATACTTATCAGATTATAAAATTTTATGTATGTTGAACACAGTTTGGCAAAACCAAGAGTTCAAATAATAAAAATAAAACTACTTGCTATCCCCAAACCAGGAGCTAAATGATGATAAACAAGGTGTCTTCTTCCAGAGCTTTTGATACATTTAATATAAGGGCTAAAACAAGAGTCATGCTTTTGCCACTGTGTTGTTTTCTAGTTTTTTAAAAAACAACATTATGGTGAACATTTCCAATATCATTCCATATTCTTATGAAGATTATTTTCAAAGGTTATATTGTAATTTGCTCAAGCGTCCCTTTAGTATTGGATATTTAGATTGTTCCAATATTTAGCTATTGTAAAAAGGGCTTTAATGAACATCTTACTCATAAATTTGAATTCATCACTGTTGATTTTCTTAGAATAAAAGTAGCATTTTCTGGTCATTCTTTGTAACCATTTTAGGCTCAGGGTGCCTAATGATAACATCTATTATGATTCTTGAAAACTACTGAACCAAAATTACAAAGGCTTTGGTTGGAATTCCAGCTTTACTATGTACTAGCTGTGTGATCTTGGGTGGATCACTAAATTCAGAAACTTTAGTATCTTCATTTACAAAATGGGAATATATGGCCAGGCGTGGTGGCTCACACCTGTAATCCCAGCACTTTGGGAGGCCGAGGTGGGTGGATCACGAGGGCAGGAGATCGAGACCATCCTGGCCAACATGGTGAAACCCCGTCTCTACTAAAAATATAAAAATCAGCCAGGCATGGTGGCATGTGCCTGTAGTCACAGTTACTCAGGAGGCTGAGGCAGGAGAATCACTTGAACCTGGGAGGCAGAGATTGCAGTGAGCTAAGATCAAGCCACTGCACTCCAGCCTGGGTGACAGAGTGAGACTCTGATTCAAAAAACGAAAAATGGGAATATATTTTCCCATTTCATCGACCTGTGAGGAGGATTAAATGAAGGAGCAGCTGTTCGGAGGCATTCCTTGAATCAGAGTCTGCCAAAAAATGACCTGAATTTTGCACATTTTCTTGGGCTTCATGGAGGTACGGACCAATGTTCTAGAACATCGGGCAAATATTTACTCATTCTTTTAGCTCAAGGATCAACAAAACATGGCCCATGGACTGGATCCATTCCACCTCCTGTTTTTGTGACTAAAGTTAAATTGAAGCACAACCTCATGAGCCTTGCTCATTTGTTTACATACAGCCGGTAGCTGCTTTCACACTGCAGCAACAAGCTGAAAATATTTATTATATGTCCCTTTACAAAAGAATTTTGCCAATCCCTGTTTCAAATCAACCATGAAATGTTTATTTCTGAACTCATGAAAGGTAACTGCATTGTACTTCTAAAAACAATTTTTTTTTTCCGTGATAGAGGATAGACCCAAGCTATGTTTGGCTGAGTTGACTCTATTGAATGTAGATGCTATCTGGTTACAAAAGGAACAGGAAGATTTAAGCCTTACACCTTAATTGACACACCAATCTTTTAGACTTCCCTGGGAAAAGTGAGGTTGATCTTAAATGAGAGTGAATTGCTTCCTATCTGTGTTTTCTGCATTTCAGAGCAAAACCTGGCATTGTCCAACTTGAAGCTTCACTGGGAATGTTTTGGAAGTGTTTGTTGTAAGAGTGCAGAACTGACTCTGTGGCTTTTGCCACTACAGTGCACCTGTTTTTCTGAAGTTGATTCTGGGCCACAATCCCTTGGACTCCGCTCACAGAATGTCTGAGAGATTCTGTTTCCCTGTCCGTTTGGTGTGTGGATGAGAATGGAGCCTGGAGATATGGCTCAGCTCACCAGACTGGCTCTTGGCTGTCCCTCGCCCAGCTCATGCCCGCCTCCTACTCAAAATTCTTTTGAGTATGTCACACTGCTTTCAAAATACTTCAAAAATAATGTTTGGAACAGGAAAATAAGATTGGAGGAAGGCTTCAGAAGTTGACTCCTGGTAACAGATTATGGAATGGGATAAACATTCCATAAATATACACAGACTCTAGAAGTGTGTAAATGCAGCCTTCTGCATTGGATCCAAGGATTCTCATGGTAGACTAGATTACTGTTTCCAATTCTTCACCCCTCCCTTTATCCACATAAGTTGATGCCTATTCCCAGTAGAGATGCAGCACATTTTTACCACCCATTGAGTTGCCATCAAGCATGTGACTTGCTTAAGCCAGTAAAATATAGGTGGAAGTACCTGTGCCCAGGCCATAAGTACCAGCACATGTCTCTGCTTGCCCCTTTTGTGTTTTGGTCATTGTTATGAGAAACACACATTGGCTGGTTCACTGGTCCAAGTAGGATGAGAGTCATGTGGAACAGATCTGGACCCAACCTGAAGCCCAAGTTAAGCCCAGCTAAGCCACACCCTGATCAGCTTGCCCCCAGACAACATACAGACATCTGAGCACAGACAAATGTTTATGTTTTGGGTCACCGGGCTTGGTGCCAGTGTTTTTGTGGCAAGAGCTATCTAATACAGCCACGCTTCAACTACATGGAGTCCACGTTTGATGGATAGTCAGTAGTGGTATGTGCTAACCTGTGTACCTGTTGCAAATATAGACATGAACAAAAATATACTCCCTACCATTAGAAGTACATACATTTGCGGTGGAAAAAGAAAAAGAGACAATTACAATAAAGTGGGAAAGCAGTGGTGACAGTGGTAAGCCTAGTGAGTTACTGGAGCACAGAGGGGCAGCCCGTCCTGGGGTGAGGCTCATCAGGTGGGATTTCTTAGAGGTGATAATGTGTGAGCTAAGTCTTTAAGCCTGAGTAGACATTACATGAATAAGTAAGGCAGGTGGAAAGGACATTGCTATTTTGCTATTATTTATTTTCACAAAGGTATGTCTAATAAATAACTCTTGGGCTTTGGTGCAGTCCTATGTTGTGTCATTAATTTCATGATATTGATGGTAATGTTTGATGAACACTGTCTAAGGCAAGGCCCGTGAGTGTTTTGCTTGCCTGATCTCATTTAATCCCCCACTACTTTGTGTATTCTGGTTTATAATCCCCATTAAGATGTGATGGCTGCTTTTCCAGTGGGGGTATCTGAGAGTCAGTGGTTCCGTGCGGCATTTGAGACTCATGATTCTGCAGGGCTGATCCTGTATTTGATGTGCTTTGATTGTGTTGAGTGAACTGCCGAATGTTATTACATGAAAAAGTGATTCTTGGGTGTCTTCATTTGGCCTGCTCAGTAGATTCATATGTGGTGCTAATGAGGCCAAGGTTGTGAGTTCAGTCCCCTGCAAGGATCAGTTAGATTTGTCTTTTGGAACTCATTACCCAAAGGTAAGGTTTTCAGTGAGTACCCAGAGTTGGCACCTACGAAAAATGGAGATTCCAAAGTGGCTTGTGAGGTTTCTTTGAGGACAAAGTCATGATGATAATAGCTGCAGTTTGCTGAGTTCCCAGAGCTGTGCTAGGGGATTTTCAGAGGACTTCCTCAGGCGCCTGGTTTGCCAATGAGAAAAGCAGAGCTCACTGATTGATTGTTAGTTGCCCAGGGCTATTCAACTGCTTGTAATAGAGCCCTGGATGGGGTGTCTGGACCCAAAGGCTGTGCTGTTTCTAAGTCATTTCACGGCAGTGTTTCTCATTCTTGGCTTAAATTGGGAGTTGAATTGACATTTTGGTTGGCGGTTCTTTGTTGTGGGTGCTGTTCTGTGCACTGTGGGATGTTTAGCAGCATTCCTGGCCTCTGTACACTAGATACTGGTAATACCCTTCTCTTCCCCAGCTGTGACAACCAAAAATGCCTCCAGGCATTGCCAAGGGTCCACTGAGGGACAGAATCAACCCTGGTTGAGAACCATGCTCTATGGTATCATTGATGGGGTATCATTAAAGGAAACCAGAATTTCTGATTGGGGGGCTTGAACAAAGTGGAGAACTCCCAGAGCACATTTCTTGATGGGCTTTGGATTTAAATGCCTGTGTGTTCTCTGAACTTGATGAACTATGCTGGACACGCAGGCTCATGGGAAGACTTTGCTCCCCAACCGAAGGTCTAAACCAGGCTTCATCCATCTGCTTGGTACCCACTGTCTTCCAGGCACCTTCTCAGCTCCTTGGGACCTTCTAGGGCAGGGATAGTGGAATTGGGCATCTCTTCCCAAGAAGGAGGAGGCCGTGTCCTTCTCAGAGTACTGGCTACATGGGATAAGTATTTGGAGGGAAAGAGGTATAGGAGAGAGAGCTAATCCAGAGAGGAGAGGACCACCAGTATGAATGCCTTCCCACACGTCTATATATGCAATGAAATGGTGCATGTAACCCACTGAGCACACTGCCTGGAATGTGGATAATGCTTAATAAATGCTGGCTATTATTACTGTTACTATTAATACTATTTATAACTACAGCTCTTTTTTTTGTAAAATAAATAAATAACTAGTTTTCAGAACATACTCCCCCAGGCTTCCCACTCCATTAATATTCAACTTACTTATTTAAATTTAATTTTTTCAAGGTCCTGTGTTTAATTTTTTAAAAACCTAGTGAATTATTAGCATTTTAACGAATAATGACATTTAATAAATAATAACACTGGTGAGGGCTCAGAATGTAAGTCATTTAATTTAGCACCATACCTATATTTTCTCAAAAAAGCAACAAAAAAATGCCTCTAAGAAATGCTACAGTGGCCAAATGTTCTCTATAATTTGAACTTCTAGCTTTTAAAAAGATATTGTTATCAGTAGGATAACGGCCTTGCAGTGTTTCAAACTCTGTGTATTTTACAGGGAGAAGTACCCAGCTAGAGTTTATTTTATTTAGAAGTTACTGACTATGTACTAGGTGCTGCATTATTCCAGGGACTTTAGATATATTAATTCATTTAATCTTCTTAGCAAGAGTGTGAGATAGGTACTATTTCATTCCCATTTGTTTTAGATGAGAAAACTGGGGTACCAAAAGGTTATTAACTTGCCCAGAGGCACACGGCTAAGTAAGTGCGGAGCTGGGATTTGTACCCAGGCAGTTGGCTTCAGAATTTGTTTTCTAAACCTTTACACATATAGCCTCTTCGTGTACTCAGTCTTGGGGGTGACATAGGAAACAGTCTCCCATTTTCTCTCCTATGTTAGAGGAAAGTGGCGAGACTAACTGTGAAATAGGCTTATCTCACGTTAGATCTTAGAGTAGAGTGGCTCGCTGACCATAATCTATTCGCTTATAATACCTAGGGAAGAATAAAAATGCCTCTGAATAAACACATTTTATTTTTTGTGAAGTTTGTATATGTGTATAAGTGTGTTTATTGAATTCATGGTTTGATGTACATAGGCCTTTACATTAATATATAATTTACATAGAAATTTCTAATGTCTGCAGAAATGCATATCATAAAGGCCATGCATATAAAATATCATTTGATCTTTTCACATTGTACTGTAGTGCTCCAGTAGACATTCTATACATAAATGAAATGTAACTCACTGCATATTGTTTCTTACACAAGAGGTTCAGGAATACCCTTGGTTGCATCAGTTATGAAAAAGTCATTCCTAGAGGTGTGGTGGCATGTTTCCTTCCCTCCCTGCCAAATCCAGCCTCACCAGTAACTCCAAGCCTTTGGACTTTGCACTGGGAGTTTTAAGTCCATCCTTGCTTCATACTTGAGTTTTGCCTCTTGTTTAAGAAGGACATCAGAAGGACAGGGCTTCTGGTCCTCCCATACCTCATCCACTGGAGATTTTTTCAAAGACAGAAGGGTGCACTGTCTTGGCCATGTAGGTGACCCAGGATACTCTTTCTGGGCTTTTCAATGATGACAGTTCTAAACTCTGTCACACAGAGATGGTAAAAGAGTAGAGGATCTAATAAAATGTTACCAAATTAAAACCAAGCAAGATCCAATGTGAACTCTTCTATAAATAACTTATGAAAAGTGAAAAGATGTTTCTGTTAGCAAATTTAAAATAATTATTAGAATCCTTCAACAGATTGCTGCTAATTAGATTGAGAATTAAACAGCTTTGTATGAGTGTAGAGTTAATTAATAGCTCATTACTTTTTTAATAAGCCAAATTCATTTGGAAACAGAAGAAAGACAGCAAGGTTCATCATGGATGAGATGTTAGATTGGGATTATTTCCCCTTCCCTTGATGAGAGAACTCGTTAATTAAAGCAGGAGACACATTTATATCATGAATGAGTTACATGCAAAACCCCAACATCCAAGGTTGGAGAAAGCAGCAACTGTCTTTGTTTTAAAAGTCTCCTTGGGCCATATGGGGTTAATAAAAGTTGTGCTTGAATTTCCTTGTTCAACTTTTGAGTTTTGATTCAATCATGAATAAAACTTTTTGAAGCCGGGCAGATTCATTCAAACCAGAGGAACTTCCTTGCACTCCCTATTGATTTTATTTTCATTCCAAATGCACTAAGATCTTACTTTAAAAGCAATCTTCCATTTTCCTGACTATCTTCTTTTCTTTTCACCCTACCCTTTCTTTTCACAGTCTCAAATTTCATTATTTCCTCATCTAGTTTCCTGACCCTTAGATGCCCTTTATATTATGTAACATGGAACAGAGTGGAATGGAATGAAATGAACAACCTCTGATTTTGAAAGCAGGTACATCTCATTATTCCATATGTAAATTTCCCATGCCATTGTTTACAAGCAAAGAGGATCCCATTTCTACAATGTAGTCCCTCGTCAATACTCCTTGGCACCCTTTGGAATTGGATAGATTTATGAATTTGACTTTTAGGGTGGGTGTGTGTTTATTGAACCATTTTGCCTTTTATACAATCAAATAAAAATCTGAAAAGATGTGAAGGAGCTTTTAGATGTCACCTAATTGATAAGCCAATAGAATGCACTCTTTCTTGGATAACACCCCTGCTAAATGTGGCTCTAGTTCCTGCTAAACCAATAAATGTAATTTGGGTTTCTTTGTTGCATTGCTGTGTACATATGAGGACGTGTTCCAGAGAATTCTCACCTGGAGTAGGAGGGAGGTGAGAAGAGTGCCTTCTTTTGGGGAAATGTTAAATGTCCTGCCTAGTGATGAGACGATGCCCTCCTTGGCACTAAACCATGAAGTCTAATTGGGCTTTTAATTTTTAAACAAAAGCTGTGGTTGACTCTGCTAAACATGAAAGTCTGATAACTGGTAGCTCATTTCAAGAGCTGTTTGCCCATTCCAGGAATAATTAACATGGCTTGTTTCCCAAAAGGTGATTAATTTTGAGTCACCCATTATACAAGTTTCTTTAAGGATCCATTATTTTTCCTTCCTTTCCAAATGAGGACTCCAGCTCTCTGCCTCTGAGGCCTCACTTCTCACCAGATCATTTTTTTCCTTTAAACAGTTCTGTTCTTAAAACAGAACATGGAACCCAGAGCTCTAGAAAAGATCTAAAGTGGATACACAAGTCCCATTAGGTAACCATTCTTTTCTTATTTTTTCTGCGATGGAGTCTTGCTCTGTCCCCCAGGCTAGAGTGCAGCAGCAGGATCTCAGCTCACTGCAACCTCCACCTCCCGGGTTCAAGCAATTCTCCTGCCTCAGCCTCCTGAGTAGCTAGGATTACAGGTGTGTGCCACCATGCCTGGCTAATTTTTGTATTTTTTTTTTAGTAGAGATAGGGTTTCACTCTGTTGGCCAGGCTGGTCTCGAACTCCTGACCTTGTGATCTGCCCGCCTTAACCTCCCAAAGTGCTTGGATTACAGGTGTGAGCCACCGTGCCCGGCCTACGTAAACATTCTTGAGGAGTGATCAGACAGAGTAGTGTGAACAGAAACTGGCTCCTATGGCTCGTGTGGGGATCCCCCTTGTACCCAGACTACATGGAGGGTCTCAGGTATCTGCCAACCTGCACCTTGGGCTGTTTATCTATCCCCTACCCTTGGATCACCCTATCCACATGATAACTCATGTTTCTTTTGCCTTCCTAGCCTCTGGTTTCTTCTTTTCCAGCCATTTCCAGCCATAGTAGATGCATGATAAATACTGGATGGCTTTGTTATTGTCTGAGTTTCTCTCCTCCCACCCACATTAGGCTTCATTTGAGTAGATGCCACCTGGTCACTGAGGTGGTACTTGAGTCCCTGGGGCCAACATAAGAGTGGAGGTCAGAAAAGAGGGTCACTGCATGTGAAGGCAGGACTGCATGAAAATGCAGGTGTCTCTTGACTTTCTCGATTTGCCTTCTTCTCCCCTGCTCCCAGCCCCACCCAAACTACCCTCACCTCACATCCCTGAGTGTCTACACTGGTTTTCTAACTAAGCTGTCTACCTCCCCATTTCCTGGGAGAAGCCAGAGTGATTTTTAATAAATGTTTTACTGAAAAAACCATATATACCGAAAAGGGCATATATCTTAAATATACAGCTTGACAGATTTTCACAAACTGGAACCAGTCATGTACACAGTGCCCTGATGAAGAAATAGGATAGGTCTTTACCCCAGAAGCCCCCTTTTGTCCCCTCCCTGTTACTGTTCTCCCTGAAGGTAACCACTGTTAACTCTGGAGTGATGTTTAAAACTATCAGCCAGATTTAGTCACTTTCCTCCTTAAAACCCTGTTCTGTCATGTGGATATGGTTAATTTGTCTCCACCAAATCTCATGTGGAAATTTGATCTGCAGTGTTGGAAGAGGGACTAATCTGAGGTGTTTGGGTCATGGGGAACTTATGGGTGGTCCCTCATGAATGAATGAATTGCCGTATCTCCAGGGTGAGAAGCTGTCACTTTATTAGTTCCCTCTGGGTGTTAAAAAGAGCCTGGCATTTCCTCACTTTCTGCTTTCTCTCTTGCTGTGTGATCTCTGCACATGCCGGCTCCCCTTCACCTTCCATCATGAGTGGAAGCAGCCTGAGGGCTTACCAGATACAGATGCCCTATTTTGAACTTTCCAGGCATCCAAAACCATGAGTCAAGTAAACAGTTTTCTTTATAAGCTCAGGTTTTCCTTTATAGCAACTCAAAAAGGATTAAGATATCCTCTGATAAACTTCCTATTGCTCCTGAGATAAAACGCTTTTTACCATTTTGTATCAAACCCTTGCCTCTGTTCTTGATTCATCTCCCACCTGTCTCTCCCCACTCTATTACACTGGTCCTCCTAAAAATTCCTAGAGCATGCCAAATTTCTTTTTGGCCTCAGGACTTTCCACATACTTAGCTCTTTGCCTGGAGTGCTGTTTCTCCAACTCCTTTCCTCACTTTGGGTCTTAGCTTACATGCTGCCCCTTCAGCAGGATCTTCCTTGTCCACCTCTCTCATGCTCCCTATATTTTTCTATATTGGTTTATCATTATCTATAATATCTTGAGTCTTTATTTCCTTTTTCTTGGTTGTTGCTTGTCTTTTCCATCTGAATGTTCACTCAAGTGAAGGAAGGGACCATATCTGATTTGTTCATCACCATATCCTCAGCCCCTAGCACAAGAGTAGCTAAATAAATATTAGATTAAAAAATGAAAAAAAATGTATACTGAGTGTGAATATCAAATCTTGAGGCACTAAAGGCCGGAACTGATGTCAGGTCTTACAACTAAGTGCTCAGAGTCGAAATCAGGCCTGGTTTCGGTGGGTGCCTGTGGTTCCTGAGTCTTGGAGGTGTTTGTGATCCTTGTATCTGGAGAGTTCAGAAAAGCATGGGTGCCCAGTTTCCATCCAAGCAATCAGCAAGAGGACTGAGCCCCAAATCCACCTGGATGTGTGGGAGGTTCATCCAGCCACAGTCTACTGTGTTTATTATTTTCCTATTTATAATGAACTCTGGTCTCTTTCCCATACTGTCCTGATATTATTGCTCACATGACTGCAATCACTGCATTATGGCACTTGCTGCCTATCCATTGCTTTATTGTGTCCTGGAGAGCAAGGAAAACAGCAGAGAAAGGGAAAGCAGGGAAAAAAATAGAAAATAGGCAAACTCAGTAAGGGCTTGAGCTCTCAGATAACTCCTTGGATACAGCCATCCAATTATTATGGGGTAGTGGGGTCTGGTCTTGGAATTTAAGTGACTTCATTCTAGATTAGTGCTGAAGGCAATGCATTGGGTGAATGCATTTCTTATTACTTTAAACTAGGGACTTAAAGAGGATAAGGTTATTTGCATCTTTTCAAAGGCTTTTTTTTTTTTTTTTTAATTTCAGACCTTAAAATTTTATTTTGATTGTCCCATTGCATGGCTCAGAGCAGTGATTTTAACACCCTTAAAATGGTTTGTGTGGTGAGATGTTGATTTTGCTTTTCACATTATTGGCTTCAAATACATCCTCCCTCTATCCCCCATGCCGGCCCTGCCTCTGTGTGATGCTGGGGAATTGGGAGTGCTTTATTTTTGAAGAGGTCCTTATTGGAAAACAAGGGCAACTCTGATTCAGAAGACCTTCGAGAGGGCAGATTTCTTATCTGTCCTCAAGCCCCCACCCCAACCCTATTTCTCAAGTCACATGTTTCATTTCTCTATTGCTGCATAACAAATCGCCCAAAACGTAATGACTTAACAATGTATTATTATCTCTCCTGGTGCTGTGGGTTGACTGGACTCAGCTGAGCACTTCCTTCTTTGAGCTCTGTGATGAGATTGTGGAAGGATAGTGTTGGGATTGGCATCCTCTAAAGGCTCAGTTGATACTGGGCATCAGCTTGGCACGCAGCTGGAACTATCAACCAGATTGTCCACAAGTAGCTTTTCCATGTGGCTTGAGCTTCTCACGGTATGGCAGCTGAGTTCTGAGAGGGAACATCCTCAAAACTAGAGTTCCAAGAGGCGGAAAACAGAAGATGCCAGGCCAGTTAAGAAGTATGCCTGGAGCCAGCACATTACTTCTGCTATATCCTACTGGTCAAAGTGGTCAGAAGACCCACCCATGCTCAAGTGGATAGAGAGACTCTACCGCTTGATGGGGGAGTGTTAAGGTCACCTTGTAGAGGAAATGTGAGATGGGAGATATTGTTGCAATCATCTTTGAAAAATACACTATGCAACACTTTCACTCCCGTTTCTTCAGCTTTCCCTGCCTGCAGTTATTCCAAAAGTCAGTGTGCTTTGGGAACGATTCCCTACACAGAAGAAATACCCGACATTGATTCACTAATGATCTCTGACATTTTAAAGGTATTACCTAAGCAAATATTAAGCATGTCAGATGTAGATGCCATTTCTTCCCAAACTTGACACCTTCTTCCCTTCATCCCTCATCACACACACAACTATGTTAAGAGTTTTAAATTGTTTTTCTGTACTCTGTTAACCACTATGTAGGAACCAAGTTCCTGATGATTCTCCTCTTACTGTTTGTGTTTAGATTACCCTAGCGTGTAAACCTGTTTTAATTTCTGCTGGCATTGTGTAATTGTGATATTGATCCTTTAGGCTGAGAACAGAGTGCCTGTTAACGTGGCTGACTCCATCTGCCTATTGAGACGTTAACCGGGAGGCTCATCTTGATGTTAAATGACTGCCGTTTTTAATTTTTCTGTTACACCACTTATTCTAATTTTTCTCAGCCCAGTGAAAGGCGGTGTCTTGTATTTTATTTCATTCTTTTAACAAGAGGATGTGAAATTCTTCAAGTTGTATTGACCCTTTACTTTATGGGAGATAATAGTCAAATGAATGGGTTAATGCTTATTTTTCTTCTTTTCCTTGCTGCCTTTTTCTTTCAGCAAACTTTTCTAAAGGTGATGAATAGCTGGGAAGATGAAATGTCCACCCTCAGCCGACTAGCTGTCTGCCACACACCCTAGCTGCATATCAATCCGAGACTATTTTCCTCCTTATTTGACTCTGTTTGGAGGGTTTGGGTCATCTGTTTGGCATCTTCATTTCACTTGAAAATTCTTTAAAGCAGTTTATATTCTTTCATCTGTTTAAGTAGAAACAATTAGAAAATGTTTAAAAGTTAAAATACTGGCCAGGCACGGTGGCTCATGCCTGTAATTCCAGCACTTTGGGAGGCCGAGGTGGGCGGATTACCTGAGATCGGGAGTTAGAGACCAGTCTGACCAACATGGAGAAACCCTGTCTCCACTAAAAATACAAAATTAGCTGAGACTGGTGGTGCATGCCTGTAATACCAGCTACTCGGGAGGCTGTGGCAGGAGAATCGCTTGAACCTGGGAGGCGGAGATTGTGGTGAGTGAAGATCATGCCATTGCACTCCAGCCTAGGCAACAAGAGTGAAACGCCGTCTGAAAAAAAAAAAGTTAAAAATATTTTACTTAATTTTAATTAAATATTTTACTTTCCCACACATATGTCTGTCTCCCCTCCCTCT
>NW_016806836.1:4884147-4922181 GCF_001698545.2 Rhinopithecus bieti
TCCCCTCCCCTCCCCTCCCCTCTCCACAGAGTCTTGCTGTTGTAGGCCTGGGCTGGAGTGCAATGGCGCGATCTCGGCTCACTGCAACCTGTGCCTCCCAGGTTCCAGCAATTCTCCTGCCTTAGCCTCCCAAGTAGCCGAGATTACAGGTACCTGCCACCACGCCCAGCTAATTTTTGTGTTTTTAGTAGAGATGGGGTTTCACCATGTTGGCCAGGCTGGTTTGAACTCCTGACCTCAGGTGCTCCACCCCCCTTGGCCTCCCAAAGTGCTGGCATTACAGGGGTGAGCCACCGCGCCCGGCCACATATGTCTCTTTCTAAACTGGAAGAAAACTGGATGGAGGAGCATTAACCCTTTACTTTCCTTTTGTTATTTTACTGAACATTTGCACTCAAAAGCATGGGGCTACAGGGCTCTTGGGAAACTCAGTCTAAACATTGATTTTACTGAAGAGGCTTAGAGAGGGCAGGTGGTTTGGACAGAGGAACCCAGAAGTTTAGTAGGTATCTGAGTCCAGAGGAGAGACCCTTTGGCCTCTGGTTCATGCTGTTCCTAATGCACCAGTTTGCTGCAGTTGGTTGTTGCCTCATCTTTTGTTTGGTTGGGGCAGCCTTGGCTTGTCCCGGCCCAGTCTGTCTGGGGCTGCCTTCCCAGGCACCTGCCCCCCACCCCCTGAACCTGTTGCATCCTTGTGAGTGATGGGCTTCAGTGCACACCATTCCTTGACATTGGAAACTAGCACCTGGAGTGCCAAAGAGTGAATTAATTTGAGGGTGGACTTGCTTAACCACCCAAGAATGAAGCATTCCCACCAAGAGTCAAAGGAGAAGGGAACCAACTACAATTGAAATCCTGGCATGAACCATGGTTATATGCTGTCTTATTTAATATTTATTTTTACTTTGCCCTTTGGCATTCCTTAGAGGCTGCAAACACGCAGAATTTTATGTGATGAGTCCATAAGAAAGAGCAGAGAAGGCTGAGTGTAGTGGCTCATGCCTTTAATTCTATAACTTTGAGAGGCTGAGGCGTGTGGATTGCCTGAGCTCAGGAATCTGAGACCAGCCTGGGCAACATGGTGAAACTTTGTCTCTACTAAAAATACAAAAATTAGCCAGGCATGGTGGTGCATGCCTGTAGACCCAGCTACTCGGGAGGCTGAGGCAGGAGAAACACTTGAACCCAGGAGGCAGAGGTTGCAGTGAGCTGAGATCGCACCATGGCACTCTAGCTTGGGTAACAGAGTGAGACTCTGTCTCAGAAAAAAAAGAAAAGAAAAAAAAAAAGAATCCGAGAAGAGACTTAACTACTGATCTTCATGGAGTCGGTAAAGCTATTGGTCCCTATGAAGGGGGCTGGGGAAGTGGGGGAGAGATGAAGCTGGAAGCAGTGGAGTCTCTATATATAGACCAAGGGTGCAAACTTAGCATGCGTCAGAATCTCCTAAAGGTTTGTGAATGCAGATTGTAGACTCCTGTTACTGATTCAGTAGGTTTGAGGTAGGGCCTGAAAATTTGCATTTCTAGCACGCTTCTACTACAGACTTAGCCTAAACCCTCTTTACCCATGACCTTGCAAACACTCTGCCTTCCCCTGTCCGTCTCAATGTGTTTCCAGACCTCGGAGGGCTGGGCTAAGTTTGATTCACAATGCCTGCTTTTCTTCTTGGTAAGAGGACCTTGGAAACTAGGTGTCCCTTTTGTATTTTGTACCCCAGAATGGCCAGGTACTTGAAAACAATATTCTGTGTGAGAAACAGTTGTAGGATAATTTGAGATAGGATGTAATTAAGTCCACAGCAGTCACCACACTCTTTATTGGACATCTGCTGTGTGCATTATCTATTGAATACTCACCACAACCTTCAAGGTAGATGTTATGTTGCCCACGTTTTATAGATGAGGGAAATGAATTCTGCGAAGGGTCTGCTCTAGTGAGTTATGGAGCTGGGATTATACTTTGTCAGTCTGTCTGCCATGTTATTCTTCTCACTGACACTATGCAACTGTTTTAGAAGTCTGCAGAGCAAAAGCATTCCCAATGTCAGTGATAGGAACAATCATGGAAAGTTCCATCTATTTAGCTCCAACTCTGTGCCTGGCACTGTGCTAAGCATTTTAATATGTCTCACCACATTTAAACCATATCATTTCCTTGCAAGGAAGGCAGGTGTTATTTCTGTTTTGCAGGTGGGTATGGGAGTTCAGCGAGGTTAAATAGCTTGCCTGGGGTCATAGTTGGTTAAGTGGCAATATTGGGTTTGGAACCTGGGTATAGCCTGGACTCTTAGCTGCTTTATTATGTTGATTGACTGGATCACACATACCCCAAGATTGTTGTCTGGGACCTCACGGGGTGATGTTGTAGCTGATGGCACTGGGGGTTCGGGAAGCAGAATAAGTTTGGGGACAGAAATGGGTTCCATCTGAACATGGCGAAGTTAAGGAAATTCATCAGAATCTTGCTGAAGGCCCTATTGTCTGCTGGGAGCTGCATTCGAGGTAATGAAGGGACAGGGCAAGACTCCAAATGTTGACATTTTTAGAGCCTCATTCTGTGATCCAGCATGAGCCATTCAATTAATAAGTCTTAGAATTTGCTTGGAAATGATGATCATCTTTCTTCTATTGCCTCACTGCAGAGCATTAGAGATGAAGATAACTTCTGGAATTTATGAAAGTGCTAGAAAAGTTAAAAAGTTCTATTACCATGACAAGTGCATGTGATGTTTAAAGCATCTGCTCTCCATGCATTACTTTGTGATATTTGTTTTCCACAGGATGTTAGATGAGAGATAGAAGTTAAAATCTTATTGCAGTGGATGCTATTTCCTAAGAGGAGTTGAAAATGAATCCAGAACAGAATTTTCACATTATATCAGTGTTTTTTCGATATTTTTTCATTATTACTAACCTAAGGAATCTTTTTAGTTGTTATTATTATTACTGATATCCCCTCCCTGTGAAATGAAATAAAATAAGATTTTCTTGTGCAGGGTTGAGCTTTGGAGGATCACAAACCACTATAATATCTGAGATTATTTGGCTCTCCATCCTAAGAACAATTTTCGCCCCCTTGGGGGTGATATTGCCTCCACTGAGGATGCAGGATTTATATAAAGCATTGTAAGGTCAAAGAGTAAAGTGTCCAAAGTGGGGTTTTATGGCAGGGTGGAAATTCCTTCTCATTGCTGTAGTTAGCTTTTAGTGTCATCTGAAAAGGGTCTCAGCCTCAGCAAGTTTCCTAAAATTTGTCTCTTGCATGCCTTATAACAGAATGTCTTTGGGAAAGAGATTTATCTCAGTCAGGGGCTTTATCAAGAGTGTAGGTTCCTATTGTACTTACACTCTTGGGGTCTCTAACCTCACAGAGCCAGTTGTCTGACCGAAAATCCCCACCCAAGATTTTGGAGGAAGGTGGGACCTGGTGGTTTTGGGTCGGGGAGTTGGAGCCATGGGGGTAGACTCTGTCCTCTGCATTGGCTGGTGGACCAGACGACAAGGGGTGAGTGCTCACCACCGCCAGTGGGGACGGGGGATGTGAGAGCATCTGGGGGCAGGTGCATGGATTTTTGGGGTGTGTGATTTGGCAGATGGCACGAGTTGGGTTGGCAGGTAGTAAACGGGCTTCCTGGTCATGGAAGCCTGACATTCATCTCTGGTCTTTTCCTTCACCTACTTAATCTCATCTCTTTCCCTCCAGATCTACCTTGCCATCAATTATAATGTTCCACTTGCCTTCATTCCTTCTTTCTAAATTATTTTCTCATTTTTCTCTCTGTGTCTTAGTTTTGCATCCCCCAAAGCACACTTTGAGCTAAGGGTTTGGGTTTAAGTGATTCATTCTGGAGGTGATCCCAAGAAGCCACAGCTGGAGAGAGGGATTGTGAGACAAGGAAGTGAGGAAAAGCCCACAAAGAGGGTTAACCAGGGGCTCCTGCCATAGGCACCAGCGTGCAGTCCTGCCTGGACCTCCTGAGAGACTGTGTCATACACACTCATAATTGCCCACCGAGGGATAAGGAAGTAGGGATGATTCTCCACCAGCTGTCACTTCCAGCCTGCTCTGTACCCACGGCCACAAATTGCCATCACTCTGGAGATGCAGGTTGCCCCTGGTGGTGGCAGGAGCTTTCTGCAGGCACTGGGCTTTGGGGAGCCCCAAAGGGAAATGGGCGGATCACTGACGCTGTCTGTCATACTCTGTTCTCTCTCTGACTCTTTACATCTTAATGTTGAAATAAAGTAAATACTTTGGTGGATTTATTGAAAATACACTTATGTCTCCTGTTCCCAATGTAAAAATTAGGTCAGCTGAATATTTTATTTTCCAAAACTAGTTATACACATTTAAAAAGATGTCTGGGGTCTCCTCATAGGAAGTGTGTGTGTGTGTGTGTGTGTGTGAGACAGAGAGAAAGAGAGAGAGAGGTCCAGTGAAAAGCTGGTCTTATGTCAAATGTAAATACATGAGATATATGCTATGGTCTGAATATGTGCCCCCGTATTCGTGTGTTTAGACTTAATCAGCAATGTCATGATACGAGGTGGTGAAGCTCTACCCTCATGAATGGATTAGTGCCCTTCTAAAAGTGCTCAAGGGAATTAGCTAGGCCTCCATGCCCTTTTGCCCTTCTGCCCCTTCCGCCATGTAAGGACACCTAGATGGTGCCATCTATGATGAATGGGTCTTTGCCAGAAGCTGAACCTTGATCTTGGACTTCCCAGCCTCCAGAACTGTGAGAAATGAATTTCTATTGTGCATAAATTATCCAGTCTCAGGCATTCTATTATAGCAGCACAAATGGATGAAGAAAATCAGTAATCTAAGACATGCAACCGACACCCTTGATTATTTTTGCCCTCTCCAGGGAATTGCCCCTACTACCATGACTGCAGGTGGCTGTCCCCCAGAGTCAGCCACATGCCAGCAGCTGAATGGAATAATCAGACCTGGAACTCTTAGCCTCTCCCACATTGTGCCATCTCCCTCCCACTACTTGTAACACCTGAACATCTGTGGATTATGTAGATTATGAACTCCATCTTCTGACCTTCCCTCCAAATATTAGACAAAATATTTGACAAGAGTAACATGATGCTAGCTATGCTGTATTGAGAATTTACTACCTGTACTGTGGTATTTCACTGTATTACCTCATTTAATCGTTAGAGCTATGAGGTATGCGTTAAAATCTTCATCGTACAGTTTAGGAGACTCAGGCTAAGAAGAAAGGCTACATAGGTAGTGTTGCCTCAGATCATTGCAGTAGGGGTGGGAGCTGGGATTTGAACCCATATCCGCAGACTCCAGTTCAAGTTCCTGCCCATAATACTTTGCTGATTCCCAGCATATGAGCTAAAGGTGATCAAAAGCTTGCTATTATGGTTTTCATTGCAAAGAGTCTTTTACATACATTATCTCATGGAGTCTCCCCCCAGCAAATCCTGTAAGGTCTGTATTTTATTTCTATATTATTGTTAAGAAAACTGAGGTTCAGAGTACTTGAATTATCTTTGTATGCTTCAGAGATAATGCTATGTAAATCAGCTTTAAGCTTGGTAATGAGTATGTGTTTATGTGGCATCAAAGCATCCTGCTAAAAAGGAAAAGGTAGCCACATGTTTTGTTTCTTTGTACCAGAAATTTCTTAAACATGCATATTATCTGAATTTGTGGAAAAATTATTCAGATAATTGGTGGAATCTTTTGCTTTGCCTGGGAATTTTTGTATTGTATTTTTTTTTAACACCTTAACTACTATTAATGCCATCCCAACACACGCCCCCACGCATGTGCACAAGAGTGGTAGACATGTTTATGTGTATTTGCATGGGAAATGCCACCTTCATATCGTAGCCTAGGCTCTTCCACCTGGACACCTTCCCTCTTTGTGCTATTATGCCTGTCTAGGTGTCCCCCAGTGCTTTTGTATCGTTCTGCCATTGTCTGGTTGTGTGTCTCTTTTCCCCATTAGGCTGTGAGGTCCATCATGGCAGGGCCTGGAGATGAGAGCCGTTTATGTCCTTGACCTCTAACACAGAGTTGGAAATGAAAGAGACGTTTTATGATAGTTATGGAATGAAAATTGTGTCTGGATACAGCCCTAAGGCTTGAGGGAATCCTTCAGGTTCTATTTCAAGGCCTAATGTTTTGATGATATTTGAACTTGCCTCCTTAGTGACTATTCTTTTAATTCATAAACAGATTTGACTGTTCCCTGAGTTAAAGGCAGCCCCTATACTGACTGAGTGCAGTGATTTTACATTGTGTCTATTTCCTTCCTTCCCTTCCTTCCTTCCTTCCTTCCTTCCTTCCTTCCTTCCTTCCTTCCTTCCTTCCTTTCCTTCTTTCTTTCCTTCTTTCTCTCTCTCTCTCTTTCTTTCTTCCTCTTTCTTTCTTTTCTTTCCTTCCTTCTTTCTTTCTCTCTCTCTCTTTCTCTCTGTTCTTTTTTTTTTTTTCTTTTAAATTGAGACAGAGTCACTCTGTTGCCCAGGCTGGAGTGTAGTGGTGCGATCTCAGTTCACTGCAACCCCTGCCTCTCGGGTTCAAGTGATTCTCCTGCCTCAGCCTCCAGAGTAGTGGGAATTACAGGCATGTGTCATGACGCCCAGCTAATTTTTGTACTTTTAGTAGTGACGGGGTTTTACCCTGGTTGGCCAGGCTGGTCCTGAGCTCCTGACCTCAAGTCATCCACCTGCCTCAGCTTCCCAAAGTGCTGGGATTACTGGCATGAGCCACTGTGCCCGACACATTGTGTCTATATTCTTGAATTTATAAAGAGGGGTTGTCCTTGCACAGGTAAACCTCTCTCTATGTAATACACATTGTCCTTCCTTGTAAGATTAATACAATGAATGCGTGGATATTGATTGAGTCCCTACTATGTGCAGGTACCATGTGAGGTCTGTGGGAGCTCCCAAAGCAAGTGCACCCTGGTTCCTGAGGTACTCACTGGGCTAATAGAAGAGAAGTCCCAAGACCAGAAATAATGACCATGTGAGGAAGAATCAAGTGTTACGGGGATACAGAGAGGGTTGACATCTCCTGTGGCTGCTGCAGGCTGTGATGGGAGCATCAGAGAGTGTCCTGGATGAAGAGCTGTTAAGGATGGGCCTGAAAGACCAGCAGGATTGGAGGCACAAGAATGGAGATGAGGATTTTAGACAGAAGCAGAGACCCAGAGGTGCTTTGGGCAGTGCGGGGCTGGGACATGCCATTTGCAAAGGTGGAAATTGGAAGGTAGGGATGGAATACTTGTGTGGGTAAACTTGTGGATATCTTTGAAGAGGTAGGGCTGTCCGGGGGAAACAAGTTGTCCTATCAATATACCTTTCTGATGCCTGCAAGAAGTAAGCTCAGAGCAAGGAGGAAAAAGGCCTTGAGGAGCATTATTAGCCCAGAGTACACAGACTTGTGTGTGGGGTCCATTCCTCTTCCCAACTTGCTGTGCGTTCTTCAGAAAATTGCTTCCCTTCTCCTGTCCATGCTTCTTTGATCTGTGGCTAATGGAACACCATTCCTGACTTACTTATTACACAGGGTGCCATGACATTCAAAGCAGATGGTGGATCTGAAATTATTTTGTGAACTATGAGATTCCACATAATATAGGAAATCATTATTATTCTTTTCTGAACCTGGGGAATAGGAGGAAGATTTAATCATATTCCCCTGCTCATAATATAAAGATACATTATTATTATGGTGAGATGTCCAGGGTGTGTGTGTGTGTGTGTGTCTTGGGGGTGGAGGTAAGAATGCTGTCACACTGCCATCACCCGAGGTAGACGTGGCACAAAGAAGGGGTTTGGACTGGCTGATTCAGGGATCTTTTGCAAGCCTGGTATAAATCCTGCATATGCCAGAGTCCAGACCAGTGTGGGATACTGCAGGGCTGAAAATTTGTGGGCGGCAAGAGAAATACCTGTCAGAATGATTGAGGGCAGTTCCCACTATAGAGAGGTGAAAGGAATCAAAATATGAAACCACTTAAAAGTTTCTGAATGCGAGATATGCAATTATTGAGTGTCTAATGTGCCACTAAACCCAGGGTCCTGGAGTGTGAATGCTTAAAACATGGCCTTTGTAGACAGTCACTGTGCTTAGCATTTATTCTGGAGGTAATTTTTTGCTTTAATGTATAATTTGGTTTGCTTCAAACCATGGGGTCACTTTCCAACAGTATTGCATCAATTCTTTGTCCTGGTAAGGACACATTCCATCAGGTCAGGGACACATGCTGGTTCTTCAGTGAAATCTTTGAAGATCCTAAGGAAGCCCTCAAAAAAAAAAAAAAAAAAAAAAAAAAAAAAAAAAGAAGTCATCACCTTTTGAAGAGAGGGCTGGCTTATGAGGGAGAGCTTCTTATTTAGCAAATACTTGGTTACCTAGTACTTTTAGGGGATTGGGTAATATTCTACGTACTCTGTTAATATGAATATTCCTAATGTGCAAAATGATCTAGGGAGGTTCAGTTATATCCATTTTATAGATGAGGAAACCAAGGCAGAAGGGTTGAGTAACGTGGCCAAGGTCTTTCAGCTGAGACCAGAACCTAGGCTGTCTGGCTCTAAGGTCTGTGCATTCAACCAATATGCTGTGCTGCTTCTTCATGGCTTTAAGCAAAAAGAGTCTTAGCTGCAAATTAAATATTTGATGTTGGTAACCATGAGTCTGTGATAAAGTTTCAAATTTCAGCTTGTCATCAGTCCCCTTGGGGCTTCCTTCCATCTCTGGGGATGGCTGGGCTGGCTGGCTCTGCTTCTCTGTTCAGAATTCTGGAGGGACCTTGGTGTTCTGGCCTTCCTCATGTGGCTTCGGGGAATGGAAACTGGCGAGGGGGACTGCCAAAGCATAGCCTGGGGGTCATCTTTGGAAGCCTCCCTGCTTGCTTTGTACAGCCTGGGCACTGTGCTGTACTTGCATCTTGCATGCATATTAATGTAAGCGGATTTTCACGTAACAAGAGAAGTTTTGGGGCTGTCAAAGCCACACAGAAGATACTTAAGATCATAAAGACCCCTGTGCTGTTTCCTCTAAGGAGCTGTGGCTGGAGTTCAGCTGTCCTGTCACTGTCTGGAGGTATCCTTTGCCCTCTGGGCTTAGGTGTCTCCATCTTCCAAGAATATGGAAAAAATGATTCCTATGTTCCTCTAGGCTCTCAAATTTTGAGAGTCAGGAGAGTGCAGTGTCTGTCACTGTGGAAGAGCCTGGCTGCCCAGGTTTGAATCCCAGTACCATCCATGACCAGCTGTGTGACCTTGGACAAGTTTCTCAGCATCTCTGTGCCTCAGCTTCTGCAACTGTGAACTGGGAACCATCATGGCATTTTATCACAGTATCATTCTAAGGATTGAAAGAGTAAACAGTGCCTAGCATAGAATGAGTGCCTTGTGTTAGCTCATTAATGTTCTGTGGCCATTAGCTTCACTTTCCTATATGATCATCAACTTTGTTGTTGTAATGGCCACCATTTTGGTGGGGCTTGTGGGGCAGGTACTCACAGTGACTCTGGAAGGTCCATCTGGTTTAACCCATTTTTTGAGTAGGGAAAAAAAGGGTTAGGGAGGTTAGGCGACCTTCCTGAGATTACACTGCTGAGAAATGACAGAGCTGGGATTTGAGCATGAGTTTTTCTGATCCTGTATGTAGCTCAGGCCCCTCGCCACTGTCCAAGTGTTGTATACTTCCACTTCCTGGCTCCCTTACTATGCATTGCTTGGAAACAGGAACTGCCCAGTCCCAAGTGTGGTTGAATTATGCCTTTGCAGAGGCCAATGCTTATCAGCAACTTAAATAAAACTGGTTTGGCCTTGTGTTCCGTGTGCTCCTCTGCAGGTCGATTTATGGTCGCTGAGGCCTTCTGGTGCTCAGAAGCTTTGGCTTTTTAATTTAATCTCCTCCAAACTTACCTCGGGCCTTCATCCTTACAGTCCTGCCTGTGTGCTGGACCAGGGGGAGTTGGAACCCACACCATTGGATTTATGCTGTCTGGAAGTGGAGCCTAGGGCCTCCAACCTCCTCAGCTGGCAGCCTGCCACCCGCACCCCAGAGGGATCAGGGGCCTCTTCTGTCCCCGCACCCCAGAGGGATCAGGGGCCTCTTCTGTCCCCACATAAGAACTGTGATGAGCTTCCCTGCTCCCTGCGATGCACTGGATTCCAGCCCTCTCCAGCCAGCCTCTTGGGGGTAGGGGAGGTAAGGGATTGTCTGGCCTTCTCAGTGCATCTGGATCTGGAAGGGCCCTGTTTAGTATTCCAGGCAGGCATGCTGGGCTTCTGGCCTTACACAGGCAGAGCTGTGGATGGGGGGCAGGAGCCTGCTGGGCTGGGGAGCTGGCCAGGAGTGGAGGAAGCCCCTCTGTCAGGAGCCCCAGGAGGAGGAGGGGCCCAGCTGCTGAATGGTGCACAGAGCTCCTGCGTGAGGATTAGGCCTCACTTGCCAGCAGGCTCTTCCCAAAGCCGACTCCCTAAGGATGTTTCTGTGCTGTCACTCAGGGGATCACCAGCCCTTCCTCACGTGCTGGGCTCTCTTAAGAAAGGAGCCTGTGAGCCTAGAGGTTCTGATACTGTTAAGGAGAGAAGGCAAATGATCCCATCCCTGCCTGAAGTCAGAAGTTTTCAATCTAAAGAGCCCAATAGGGTTGGAGAGAGAGGAAAAGAGGAGGAGAAGGGAGAGGGAGAAAAGGAAAATGGAGGGACAGAGAGAGTGAGGGAGCAAGGTGGGGAGAGAGTAGAAGAAGGGGAAACAGGGAGAGGCAGAGAAGAGAGCAAGAGAGAGGGGAGACCAGGAGAGAGAGAGGGAGAGAGAAGGAGAGAGGGAGAGAGGAGGTGGGTTGGAGGAGAGAAAAGGTGGGAGGAGAGAGGTGGGGAGAGAGGGGGAGAGAGAGAGAGGGAGGGTGGAAAGAGAGAAGGAGAGAGAGAAGAGATGAGAGAGAGGGGGAGAGAGGGAGAGAGAGAAGCTGGTTGGAGGAGAGAAAGAGGGGGAGGAGAGGTGGGGGAGAAAGACGGGAAAAGAGAGAGAGAGGGAGGGTGGAAAGAGAAGGAGAGAGAGAAGAGACAAGAGAGAGGGAGAGAGAGAGAAGGTGGGTGGGGAAGAGAGACAGGGAGGAGAGACGTGTGGGAGAGAGAAAAAAGAGGGAGAGAGGAGAGAGAGAAGAGAGACGGGAGAGAAAGAGGGAGAGAGGGAGCAAGAGAAGGTGGGTGGGGGAGAGAAAGGGGGAGGAGAGAGGTGGGGGAGAGGGGAAAAGAGAGAGAGGGAGGGTGGAAAGAGAGAAGGAGAGAGAGAAGAGAGATGGGAGAGAGAGGGAGAGAGAGAAGGAGGGTGGGGAGAGAAGGAGGGGGAGAGAGGAAAAGTGAGGGAGACGGTAGAGAGAGAAGGAGAGGGAGAAAAGAGCAGAGAGAGAGGAAGAAACGGAGAGAGAGAGGAAGCAGGGAGAGGGGAGAGAGGGGAGAGAGAAAGAGAAGAGAGGTGGGAGATAGGGAGAGAAATATGTGGGGGAGAGAGAAGAGATGAAAAGAGAGGAGAGAACAAGGGAGGAGAAAGGTAGGGTGAGAGATAGCTGGGGGGGCTGGGAAAATTTGCGGGGTGAGTGGGAGGCCATGCAGACATGTCCAGCCACATGGGGCCTTCTGGTTTGAGTGTCCAGAAACACAAGTGTTGTGGGCCCTAGGCCTTGGGTGTGACCGCAGGTGCTGAATTCTGATCCCCATCTGGCCACTAACTCTGATGAGTCACTTAATCTCCACGTTCTTTAGTTCTCAACTGTAAAACTGAAAAATAATAATAATGATTTACCTCTCAGTGCTGGTGGGAGAAATTACTAATGGCAGGTGACAGGGTGAAAGTACAAGGTATCACTGGGTGTGAAACTACTTGATGACAGGCCACCCTGCAAGTGGCACTCAGGAACCGGAGTCTGGGGTACACCAACCCAGCTGCCAGATGGAAATGGGCTTTGTCTCTCCCAAGGCAGAGGTGGCTGGTGTGAAAGCTGTCTCCAAGGCTCCCAAATTGGCAAGACATTCAATATCCAAAATGCAGAAAGAGCTCCCCAGACACTGGCTCTGCTCTTTTTGGTGGCTGGAGGCCTTTGCACACCCCTGTTTCCCTTGTTGCTCATGCCTTTCCCCCTGAATACCTGATCATCCCTCAAAGTTCAGCTTAAGCGTCCGCTTCTCCTAGAAGTCTACCGTGGTAACCTGCCTCACCTTCTTCCATACTCTGTGTGCAACGCCTTTCCACAGCTCGTCTGTAATCCTTCATCCATTTATTAGCACTCATTATGTGCGGGACACTGTTCTGAATGCTGGAGATGCAGCCATGTGTGGACAGATGAGGCCCCGTGAAGCTCCCGTAGTCGCAGGGAAGCCAAGCAGTAAACACCTAAGGTGATAAATAAAGAGAAGAGGCCGGGTGCGGTGGCTCACGCCTGTAATCCCAACACTTTGGGAGGCTGAGGTGGGCGGATCACCTGAGGTCAGGAGTTCGAGACCAGCCTGACCAACATGGAGAAACCTCACATCTGCTAAAAATACAAAATTAGCCGGGTGTGGTGGCGCATGCCTGTAATCCCAGCTACTCAGGAGGCTGAGGCAGGAGAATCACTTGAAACTGGGAGGCGGAGTTTGCGGTGAGCTGAGATTATGCCGTTGCACTCCAGCCTGGGCAACAAGAGTGAAACTCCATCTCAAAAAAAAAAAAAAAAAAAAAGGCTGTGGCTCACACCTGTAATCCCAGCACTTTGGGAGGCTGAAGTGGGTGGATCACAAGGTCAAGAGATGGAGATCATCCTGACCAACATGGTGAAAACCCTGTCTTTACTAAAAATACAAAAATTAGCTGGGCATGGTGGTGCGTGCCTGTAGTCCCAACTACTTGGGAAGCTGAAGCAGGAGAAAGCTTGAACCCAGGAGACGGAGGTTGCAGTGAGCTGAGATCGCAACACTGTACTCCAGCATAGCAACAGAGCAAGACTCCATCTCAAAAAGAAAAGAAAAAAAAGTAAAGAGAAAAAAGAGAATTGTGGGGAAGTGTCTGAAGGAAAGGAACAGGATAGCGGGAGAAAATGATGGGGACACGGCTCATTTTTAATGGTGACCTTTGGGGAGGGTTTCCCTGAAGAAGTGGAATTTAGTCTGAATCTTGAAGGATGAGAAGGAGGAAGGCTTGTGGGAACCCCAGAAAACAGCATTCAAGGAAGAGGGAACAGCCAGTACAGGGGCCCAGACGTGGAAGAGTAGCTAGGTGTGTTCAGGGACCTGAGAGGATTATTGTCATAGCTGGTACATACTGGGTCGGGGGAAGAGTGGGACAGGGGCCAGATTACCTGCATCTCCAGGGCCATGGTTAGGGGTTTCAATTTCATTCCATAAGTGCAATGGGAAGCCAGTGGAGCATTGGAGCAGGGAAGTGACATGAAGTGATAACTTGCTGAGGATCATTCTGGCTGCTCTTGGAAAATAGATCAGAGGGATCTGGAAGAAATTGGAAGACTGGGCCCAGAATGGACTTAACAGACTGACCTGTCATGCATGCGCATGCGTGTGAGCATACACCTGTGCATTCACAAGGCTTCATGTTGGTAAGTTCTAGACACTGGATTTTTCTCAAATTCTTTTCCCTTCTGGGAAAACATTCCTATTTGCAAAAGCTGAACAAGTTATTGGGAGATTTGGAAGAAGGGAGTAGAAACAGTCCAAGGTACACCTGAAACTTTCTTGGATGTTTGGAAGACTTTGAAGATATGCACATTGTGAAGCTGAAGTAAACTTTTGGGTGTTTAACACCCACCTGCCCTGATGCCTGAAAAGAGATTTATGTATTTTATGAGGTGGAAAAGGTACTGAAGTTTAGAGTTCATAAGCTTGTAACATAAATGGGATGTCCATCAATCTCTCCTCCTCGATACAGCCTCTGACTTAAGGTTTTCTTTTAATGTTTGTTTTTGTGTGAACAATGCTTGCTTGTTATGTAAGATTTGAAAAGTGACCATCTGATAATGAACCTTCCTTAGGATTCTGTCAACCAAGGGCACCCACTATTAGCACTTGATATCTCTTTTTTCTCTATATTTAGTTATTTAAATATACAGTGTAATTGTATGTGTGGTAAATTGTCTAAGCTTGTCTTCCCACACAACATTGTAAAGCATTCGCTCATTGTATCAGTCAGTATGGGCTAGGTTAGGCAGCAGTAACAAATAATCCCCAGATCTCAGAGCCTTTACACAAGGAAGGTTTTATTTCTCGTCACTCTCATGTCTGTTACAGTGAACTGGCACCTCCGCTGTGGGTCCTCTTTACTTGGCAACCCATGAAAATGGAACAACTATTATCTGTTATGTTGCTGGAAAGGAAGAAGAAGGAGGAAAGAAAACTCTGGAGTGTCTTGCATCAAAATTCACATGTTTTAACATGGAAGTGAGATATCACTTTCACTTCAGTTTATTGGGCAGAACTAGTCACATGGTTGCACCCAACCACATAGGGGCCAAAAAGTGTAATTCCATCTTATGCTTGGGAAGCTGAGAGCCAAAAACATTTAGTGAGCAGTGCTAATGTCTACATAGTATTTGTGTCTCTCCTTAACACAGTTACCATTACAAAATATTAAATGTATGTGGAAAATACAGTTCTAAATACTACAATGCATATTTCTCATTTTATATCCTGGGACTTTTCCGTATCTGGCATCTGGGAAGCCTCCTGCACAGACATTCTGATGTAATGGACATCTGGAAATGCCAGACCCGTGGGGCAGCTCTTGATCAATGGGGGATGGAAGCCAATGAATACATATTCTCATCTTCCTTCCCCCGGGCAGATAATTCTCAGAATGGGATGGAGTCTCGTTTGTCCCCCGTGGGGATCCGCTGTGTGCTGCACTCCTGGATTGATTTTTCTCTACTTTGCTGTTCCACTCTTCCCAGTTCGCCGTACTGTCACTTGGAATCACTTCCCCAAATACACCACCTTCCCATGTGTCCTTGTCGTATGCTTAGTTTTTTGAGAAAACCCAGGCAAGACAGGCATGGATGTTTCCACAGCAAGAATCGTACCCCTCAAAAGTCCTAGGAACCATGGTGAGATGAATTTGCTTTCTTGATCACTCCATCAGTTGCTAGACTCAGGGGATGTTATGTTTGATTTTGCTGGCCTCTGACCGTATTGTACAGCTTCTTATATTCTAATTGTCATTTGTTTTTCTTGTGAGTGGAGGAAGCGGATGTCTTCTTCACTGAATCATGAATATCTCACGGTTGTTCAGTTGCACACTTTGTGAAGTGCTCTCCTACCTTCCTCCTGGGCCCACAACCTCACCATCATCTTGGGGCTGCTCTTCTTGCTGTCCTGGAATTCTTCTATTTCTAGAATCCCCTACCTTCTTTTATTCTTGTTTTCCTTTTCCTTTTGTCTCAGTCTATTCCTAATTAATATTTCATAAAATAATAGATATGTGGAAAACTTTTTGTTCTTAAAGGCTGAAAAAAAATCTTTTTCATCCTCACACTCTGTGTGTGTGTGTGTGTGTGTGAGAGAGAGAGAGAGAGAGAGAGAGAGAGAGAGAGAGATACAGAGAGACTCTAGAAAGCTAGAGTCAAAATAATTTTCTCCTTGACATTTCAAAGTACATCCAGTCGACTTCTAACATTCAGTATTGCTAATTAGCTCAGTACTTAAAATCCCTATTCCTTCATGGATTACCTGTTTTGTCTGCATGCCACTTCTCTCAACACACATACACTAGAAGATTTCAGGGTTTTTTTTTTTTTTTTTTTAGATGGAATCTCTGTCGCCCAGGCTGGAGTGCAGTGGCGCCATCTCAGCTCACTGCAACCTCTGCTTTTCAGGTTCAAGTGATTCTCCTGCCTCAGCCTCCCTAGTAGCTGAGACTACAGGTGCCCGCCACCACATGGGCTATTTATTTTTGCATTTTTAGTAGAGACGGGGCTTCACCATGTTGGCCAGGGTGGTCTTGAACTCCTGACCTCAAGTAATCTGCCTGCCTTGGCCTCCCAAAGTTCTGGGATTACAGGTGTGAGCCACCATGCCCAGCCAAGATTTTGTTAAAGGTATTTTTCATTTGTCCTGTTTGACACTTGATAGACACTTAGTATTTTCTTGCTTTCTTCAATTCTGTGGTGTATGTATTTTTGGTAATTATTTCCTTCTCTTTATTTTCTCTATTATCTCTCTAGAGCATCTAGTAGGTGGATATTTGTTTCATGGTGTGGCTTTTCATGTGTCTGTTATTTTGTCTGTGTTTTCTAAATATTTCTCCTAGCTCTATATTCTAGGAAATTGCTTTAATTTTTTATTTCAGCTTTTCTATTGATATTTTTTTCCTTTGGCATTCATTTTAGCAGGCATGTTCTTAATTTCTGTAAATTTGTTACCTCTGAGTTTTAATTGCTTTTGAAAAATAGTCACCTGTTCTTGTTCTATGTGTGTAAAATCTCCTTCAGTATCTTGGAATATAGTATTAAGGATTCTGTGAAAGTTCTTGATTGTTTCTGGATTCTGTATTTTCCCTGGAGTCAGTTTTATGGGTTCAGCTCTCTTCTTTCTTTGGCATTGTTTGCCTTCACCAGGATTAATGATTTGGATTGTTTATTCATTTTAGGAATGTAGAACTAGGTGGTGGCACAGATTGCTGAGTAGTTTTGTTTGTCCACAGGCAGGTGAGTTGATTGGCAGATTTCACCTGGACATTTGTGGAACAAAAGCAGGCAAGCTGTGCTGCTCCTCATGCTAAGCCAAAGAGGAGCATATTTTGGGGGTGATAATCCCCACTCTGGAAACGTAAGCACCTTCTTGGAAGATTGTTAAGGATCCTTAGAGATTATATTTCCTGTTTCAGCCTGGGAAAATTCATTTGCTGCTCTTGGGGGAAGAGGTGAGAGGTGATTGGTGAGTACCTTCGGGGAGGCCAGCCCATGGACTCTTCCTGCAGACACTCTTCACCATTGGTGCCCTTCCTCCAACTCCTGGTATCTGTATCCACCCACGCTGGTGCTTCCGTGATGGGAAACAGCTTCTTCCTCCTCACCATTCCAGCTCCCTCTCCATCTCCATTTGCCCTGGTTCTGCTACCAGCACCGCCTCACCTGGCTTCTGTTTTATCAGTTCACAGTGATTTTATGATATTGTCCCACTTGTAGTTATTTACTGTGATATCAGTGAGTTTTGGGAGGAAGTGGGAGGTGAACACATGTCTTCAGTTGGTCTTCACAAACTGTTCGTTGGAATCATGATTTGAAACCTGCAGTTTATATTAGCAATGCCTCGTTGTTGAAAGTTTAATTGTTTTCTGAGTTTCTCCCCTCAAACCATGAGGAGCCTCTGTATGTATGAGTGACTTATTTTTATTTCTTTGGGATTGATTGCCAGAAGTTGAATGAGGTTAAATATAAAGAGAAGAGTTCACACCCTTAGTGTAGCATTTAGTAGCTGGTGGTTTTGAGTAAGTTGCTTAGTATCTCTGAGCCTCAGTTCCTCATTTATTAGTTGGGGATAATAATAGTCTTATTCATAAGATTGGGTGCATGGGTTGAAATCAATAAATAAGTAATGCATATTCTATGGTATTTGGCCTTCAAATAAGCTTTCAATGAGTAACAGCCGCTATTATTATTATTATCCATTATTTTATCCTCACAGCAGGGAGGGATTAATAGCTCTATTTAATGAGTGAGAAAGCCAGACTTAGAGAATTTGTCACTTTCTCCAGCCATTGCTCTCTTCTCCCTGCCTAGCTACTTGCGTAGGAGTCAGGATCTAGAATCTAGAATCTCTAGATTCCAGGATTGCTCTAGAATCTGGACAGATTCAGAGTGAGAAGGTCTTCCCTGGATGACAAAAGTTCCAGACTTAATTTATTATTCAGAGGTGAACATTTTTCCATGATGGATGTTCTGAAAGTCTCTCAAATCCACTGGTAACAAGCAAGGTGTGCAGACCACAAAAGATGGGTCCGGCAGAGTGTGCTGGAGGATGGGTTGGGCAGAGGGTTTGAGCACATGGGTCATCAAGCTCTGTCTGGGTGACCCTGCTGTGGAATCTCTAGGGCAGTCGAGTCAGAGTTAAAGGGCCAAAAGTGGGAATTTGAATTGAGAACCATCTTGACCCAGAGTCTGTACTTTTCTGATGGTGTTTAGAAGTTGAATCACTCCTAGCAGTGAACTTGGTGTAGCCGCGCAGGGCACTCAGTAAATATTTGTACAATGAACAGGTGCAGGAGTGGATTCACGATGATGTTGGAAAAGAAGACTCACTTTTGGAAGCTCAACTTTTGGAATGCTTTCAGAGCCAGCTTTCAACACACACACACACCCCAAAGCAAAGCCAAGCCTAACACAATGTAACATTTTGGGGGATTTTTGAGAAATTTTCTCAGTGAGGTTGTTTTGCTTTTGAACTAAGATGGTATTATTCACGTTGACTACTGATCCGATTGCTGTTCAGTCAAGTTTAACCAATAGGTTTAAATTTTTTTAATTGGCACATAATAACTATACATATTTATGGAGCACATAGTGATGTTTCAGTATAATGTGTAGTGGTCAGATCCAGGTCATTAGCATATCCATCATCTCAACCATTGATCATGTCTTTGTGTTGGGAATGTTCTGTATCGTCCTTCTAACTCTTTGAAACTAGAATATTTTATTGTTAAGTACAGCCATCTTATAGTAGTATGGAGTAGAACTTATTCCTCTTATCTAGCTATAATTTTGTATCTTTTAACAAATCTCGCTCCCATCCCTTCTTTCCCTTCCCAGCCTTCAGTGTCCTCTGTGTTGTGCCCGTACTGAGTACCCTGCCCTGTGCTTGGGCTACAGAGCTCCATGGACCGGAGTTTGTGTCCTGGAGTAAAAGCTCGTGGGTTAGAGCTTTTCTTTTAAAACCATTGCCCTCCCTTTTGAAAGATAAAGATTCATCCCCCCTTTAATATATGAAGAAGGTATTGGGTGGCTCAGAGGCCCCTGAAAAGAACAATGTGGGCCGGGTACGGTGGCTCATGCCTGTAACCCTAGCACTTTGGGAGGCTGAGGCAGGCAGATCACTTGAGGTCAGGAGTTCGAGACCAACCTGGCCAACATGGTGAAACGCTGTCTCTTCTAAAAATGCAAAAACGAGCTGGGCATGGTGGCACACGCCTGTATTCCCAGCCTCTTGAGAGGCTGATATGGGAGGATCACTTGAACCTGAGAGGTGGAGGTTGCAGTGAGCCAAGATCGCACCACTGCGTTCAGCCTCAGTGACCCTGTTTCCAAAAAGAAAAGGACAATGTGAACAATGATAAAGAACCTGGTGGGTGTGAGGCCACCAGCACCATTTTGAAGTCTCAGTTCAATGTTAGTTAACAAACAAAATCAATGCAATGACATGGATAGCTCTTAAAAGATTAAGTGAAAGAAGCCAGACTCAAAAGCTACAGACTGTATGATTCCATTTCTATGACATTCTGGAAAAGAAAAAACTATAGAGACAGAAATTAGATTCATAATTCTGGAAAAGACAAAACTATACGGACGGAAATTAGATTCATGGTTGTCAGAGACTGGGGACATGGGGAGGGGTTCTCTGCAAAGGGGCATGAATTTAGGAAAGTGATGGGAACATTTTATATGTTGATTATGGTGGTGCCCACACAACTGTATATGTTTGTCAAGATTCATAGAACTGTGCATCTATAAAGGGTGAATTTTGCTGTATCCAATAAACCTGGAATAAATTAAAATAAAACCAGTGACATTCCTTAATAGGCACATCTCTTGTACCCAGTTCTGCTGGCATTTACCTACATTTACTATTAGAAGAGCAATGCTTCCCCCCCCCAACCCCTGGTTATAGCAGTAGGATTAGTAAGCGCTAAGCTTGCTAATTTTTATTGAATAACTTTGTATGGATATGACAACACAGAGTCGTCCTTATTCACAGATTTAAAGTGTTTCTAGGCATTTTTGAATCCTCAAAGGAAGATTATGTTCAAAACGGTTTTAAGGTTGAATGTACTTTATTATTTTTTGGTCTTTTGAAAATTAGTAATTCACGCTTGGTGGCTTGGATGACTCCCTATTACTGAGTGCAAATTATTCATTAGGCCAAAATACACAGTCCCCTCTAGTTAAAGGTTTTGCTTTGGCTCTTGATGTTAAAGTCATTTCTGAAGTAATTCAACACAGTACATATGATCTTTAGCATAAAACGATAGCATATGATGTGCAGTTAAGTAATTCTTTTGTAAAATGTTGCATTCTTTTTTTTTTTTTTTTTTTTTTTNTAGATTACCTCTTGAGGGAATCCAGTATAATGAGTACTAAGTATAACTGAATGTCCTCTGTTCCAGCAAAGAAATGTACCTACCAGTTTACTGCTGGTGGGTTGAAATACATTGATTGCAAGTCAATGTATCCTTTTCCTAACACTTTTTCTTTAGGGCCACCCTCTTGATTTCTCTAGTCCTATCATTCTCAATCTCATCAGTCTGGCTACTTAGCAGAAATATACCATTACTTCCCACTCACCCCCTCGAACCACCTTCTTTTTGTTTTTGTTTTGTTTTGTTTTGTTTGAGACGGAGTCTTGCTCTGTTGCCTAGGCTGGAGTGCAGTGACATGATCTTGGCTCACTCACTACAACCTCCACCTCCTGGGTTCAAGTGATTCACCTGCCTCAGCCTCCCGAGTAGCTGGGACTACAGGCGCCCGCCACCTCACCCGGCTAGTTTTTTGCATTTTTAGTAGAGACGGGGTTTCACCGTGTTAGCCAGGATGGTCTCGATTTCCTGACCTCGTGATCCGCCCGCCTCGGCCTCCCAAAGTGCTGGGATTACAGGCTTGAGCCGCCGCGCCCGGCCAAATGTTGCATTCTTAAAAGGATGTAGGGTGGGCTTACACGTGCAGTGTCATGGTGTAGAAGAAACATGACTCTGGTTGGGACTTTTTAGTTTTTTCTTGTTTTGGATGAGTTGAGTGAGGGCACCCTTGCCTCATTCTATTTGGACTTCAGTTGCCTGAGGCATCTATTTACAGCGGGTTGGCTGGCCCTTGTATACCTGTCTAGACAGAGGTGAGAAGTTTGGTGGTGGCAGAGAATAAAGATCAGGGAAGGAGCATTTGAGAGGAAAAATGAGTGCAGGGAAGGGAAGCTCTTCCCTTGGTCTTGCCCTCTAGATGCTTGTCTTGGGCCATCGTGTAATTCCTCGACCTCTGGTTCCATGTTCAATAACACCCAGAGCTGGTAAGTGACTGTTTCCTTGAAATGTCCTTCGTCTTTCAGCTGTGGGGGGTGGGGAAGACAACTCTTTTCCAGACTCCTACAGGCCCTTCTGTGTGTTTGTCCCTTAGGATCCTTAGGGCTCTGTACTTTGGGTAGAGTGTTTGTTCTTAGATTGTAAACTCAAGGGGACACAGCAAGATGCCTGATATGGTTTGGCTGTATCCCCACCCAAATCTCATCTTGAATTATAGCTCCCGTAATTCTCACATGTCATGGAAGGATGCGGTGGAATGTAATTGAATCATGGAGGAGGGTTTTTCCTGTGCTGTTCTTGTGATGGTGAATAAGTCTCATGAGAACTGATGGTTTTATAAAAGGGGAGTTCCCCTGCACATGCTCTCTCTTGCCTGCCAGCATGTAAGATGTGACTGCTCCTCATTCACCTTCTGCCATGACTGTGAGGCCTCCCAAGCCAGGTGGAACTGTGAGTCAATTAAACCTCTTTCCTTTATAAATTACCCAGTCTTGGGCATGTCTTTGTTAGGAGCTGAGAACAGACTAATACAATGCCTTACACATAGTTGGGGCTTAGATAATACTTGTTGAATGAATGTAGTTCAGCAAGATTCCCAGATTATATGCTAATAGAGTAGCATGTAAACAGTTTTGTGTAATGGGGTGGCTTTGTCATCACTAGCCAAACACAAAACTACTTGAATGTCATACACTTTGTAGAGTTTGGTGTAGGAGCCAAGGATGGTTGTAAAGGAATGAGATGTTTCTGGATAGCCTTGATGCTGGCCCAGGAAGCACTGTGGGAGGAATGTGGTGACAGCTGTACATCCATGCCTCCTGCCTGCTTTGAGGAAGGGCCCTGGAAGCTCTGCAGTTCTTCTCTGGAGTTTAATAAAACCAACAGTTACCCTGCTAGTCAATCTGGAGGCAAGTAATTTGTTCAGTAATTCAACAAAGTATATAAGATCTTTAGCAGAAGGGAACCTCTGGTACCTAATCGTCACTATTGGGAAATGTGAAGGTAGTTAAAGTAACATTATATTAGCTGTAAAACACCTCATGGTATTTTATTACTTTATTAAAATGAATTTGTTTATAAAAGCAAATACCTGTTGCTTATCAAAGAGAAAAATACAGAAAGGTAGAAAGAAGAAACACCCATAATCCTGTCATCCAGAGACAGGCATATTTAATATTTTGTTGTATTTTCTTCTAATATTTTTGTTCTTTTTTCTACCTTAAGATAGGGTATATACATAAATTTCATATACTTACCTACATGCTTATTTTTTTCTGATTATAAAAATAGTAAGCATACCTAGTAGAATGGATGTAATAAGAAGAACAATAACAAATGATGGTTAAAAGCATGTAATGGCAAATGATATGGTTTGACTCTGTGTCCCCTCCAGATCTCATTGGGAATTGTCATCCCCACATGTTGAGGGAGGGACCTGGTGGCCCGTGATTGGGTCATGGGGATGGTTTCCCCCATGCTGTTCTCATGATGATGAGTGAGTTCTCACAAGATCTGATGCTTTAAAAGTGTTTGGCAGTTTCCCCATTGCTTGCTCTCTCTCCTACCATCATGTGAAGACGGTTCTTGCTTCTCCTTTGCTTTCTGCCATGATTGTAAGTTTCCTGAACCCTTCCCATCTATGCGGAACTGTGAGTCAATTAAACCCCTTTCCTTTATAAATTACCCCATATCAAGTATGTCTTCATAGCAATGCGAAAATGGACTAATACAACAAAGATATGGAGAAACTGGAACTCTCACACAGGGCTGGTGAGGATGTACAATGGCATGGGCACAATGGAAAAATAGTTTGGCAGTTTCTTAGAAGAGTTAAATATAAATTTACCATATTACTCAACAATTTTACTCCTGGGCATCTACCCAAGAGTAATGAAAACCTACGTCCACAGGAAGACACAGGTACACAACAGTGGAAACAATTCAAATGTCCATCAGCTGGAAAATGTATAAGCGAAACATGGCACATCATTCCAGTGCAATACAATTCAGTAAGGAAATGAAATGGATAGTGACACATGTAGCCACATGTATGAACCTCAGAAACATTATGCTAAGTGAAATAAGTCAGAAAAGACCACATCTTGTATGTTTCCACATATAGGTCATTTCCAGAAAAGGTGAATCCATAGAAACAGAAGGTAGATTACTGATTGCCTAGGGTAGGGGTGGGAACAGAGATGACTGTGAACAGGCATGAAGGATCTTTTTGGGGTGATGGAGATATTCTAAAAACTGTATTGTGGTGATGGTGTGATTGTTGTACAACTCTGTAAATAATAATCGTTAAATTATACATTTAAGGCCAGGTGCGGTGGCTCATGCCTGTAATCTCAGCACTTTGGGAGGCCAAGATGGCCTGCCCAACATGGTAAAACCCCATCTCTACTAAAAATACAAAAATGAGTGAGGAATGGTGGTGCATGCCTATAATCCCAGTTACTTGGGAGACTGAGGCAGGAGAATCACTTGAACCCAGGAGGCAGAGGTTGCAGTGAGCTGAGATTGCGACACTGCACTACAGCCTGGGCCACAGAGTGAGACCCTGTCTCAAAAAAAAAAATTATACATTTGAAGTGGGTGAATCTTATGGTATATAAATTATACCTCCAAAAGGCATTCAAAATAATAGCATTCATAGAATCACTATTCTAAATAACTCACAATGGGCAATAAACAAAAAATAATAAGAAATGAGGATAATTTGTTACTGAAACACCAGAGGTTCAGTCTAGCTCCTACTGCTCGCTGCACAGAAAGCCCACCAGTGAGACAACAAGTATTGGCAGGGAAGAAGGCTTTATTCGGGTGCTGCAGCTGAGGAGATGGGAGATCAGTCTCAAATCCATCTCCCTGACCGACTAAAATTAGGTGTTCATATAGCAGGAAAGAAATCTGACTATGTGTGGAAAAATAGGAATTAGGGAAAGGTGAAGAAGAAGAGATGGTCAGCAGGAAGCAGGTGGTCAGTTAGGCCATTGTGATGAGTGCGGGGTCTGGCATCTCATTGTCCAGATGTTATCTGATGAGTTTCAGCTCCTTGATACTATCTGGGAGGCCTGATAGGTGGTTCCTGAGAGAGGAACTCAGATTAGACAAATGTAACTTTGTTAATTTTAAGACTTGGGGGGTCCATTTCTAGGTTTATTAAAAAAAAACCTATAAGCATTAGTTTCAATGCACAATTGGGCTGGTTTTAAATTTTGGTTTGAATCAGCATGATAAACAAAGCATTGTCTGCTGGTCTCTTCCTCTGCTCAGGGTTCTGGAGATGTCTGAAAAAACCGGGGGAGGGAGTGACCCACAACCAACCTGGAACTAAATTTCCAGACAATGCTGACATGAGAAATGAAGTTTGTGTGTGTGAGTGTGTATAAAAGATCACAGGTAGAGGAAAGCAGTCCAAGGGTTGTGTCTTGCTGTGGGGAGGATATAGTCATGAATAGTCTTTGGATATTAAAGGAATAAACAAGTGTAAACATAGGCCTTACTTAAGCTCAGGGCAACCATGGAAATCATAAAAATATAATTAGTTAAGCTAAAACTAAGAAAATAATATATTCAGTGACAGATCAGAAAGTAAAAGGAAAAAAGCATAGTAAATAGAAAACACAAAATAGGGTGAGGAAATTAAACCTGCAGTATCAGTAGTTATAGAATAAATGGTCAATCTCACTGATTAAGATACATATACTCTTAGATTGCGTTACAGAAAAGATCCAGGAATATGTGATTTTAAGACAGTCACATAAACAAAAACACGGGTTGAAAATAAAGGGATAAAATGGCATTCTAGGAAAATAACCACAATAACACCAGGCTAGCAGTTTCAATACTGGATGAAGTAGAATTTAAGGTGAACATCAAAAAAGATGAAAAGTGATTTTTTCTAGGAATGCCACAATACCACAATATTCCAGGAAGATATAATGGTAATGACAAAAATATAACCAACAACATAGCCTTGAACTATATAAAGTAATAATTGGAAGAATTATAGTGGTAAATAGATAATCTACCATTGTAGATAGAGATTTGAATATAATTTTCTTGGAAACAGATCAAACAGGGAAAAAAGACAAAGAAGGATTTGAAAAACATGGTTAACAATCTTACACTCGGAAAACACTAAATGCATGTTATTTTGGGGCACACAGGGTATTTTCACAAAAATTGATTATATTCTAGGTCAGAAAGTCAGTCTCAGACTAAGAACTGATATCATTCAGACCATATTCTCTGACTCAATGAAGGATTAAAATAATAAGGTAGAGTAAAAATCAATAAAAGGGGAATGGAAAAATAATAATGATTAGAGTAACCAAATGTTCTTTGAAAAAATTAGGAAGATGGATTTGCCTCTAGTGAGACTGATCAAGGAATGAAAAGAGAGAAGGTGCATATGAAATAGTCATAGCTATAGAAACAATGTAGCTATTGTAGAATTGGTTGAGCAACTATATATAAACAAATGTATAGCTGTGAAATGTGAAATGTGAAACCTCTTATGAAATGAATAGATTTATAGAAAAAATATGAAATTCCAAAGTTGGCAAATTGATAAATGGAAAACTTGACTAGAACAATCACTGCTGAAGAAATGGAAATGATGACAAAAACTTCCTCCTCCTCCCAAAATCATTAGGGCCATGCAGTTTTATATGACTAGATAATCTCTGCCTTGTTCAAATTGCCCCAGAGATTTAAAAAGGAGAAAGCTGCTCTTGTTATTTTCTGAAGTGTAATACCAGATTTATATCCTCAATATCAAAACCGAATGAGGATAGTACCAAAGAAGACAAATGACAAGCCAGCTTCAGCTAAAAGTTAAATAAAATGTTAACATTCTAAATCTAACATTGTATTAAAATAGCATACATCATTGGATTTATCCCTGAAGTGCAAGGATGGGTGTATTAGGGTAACACTGGTTGCTCTAACAAATAAGCACTTGTATACAACAGAAGTTTATTTCTTGCTCATGGAATGGTGCCGTGGTTGGCAGGTGATCCATGTGGTGACTCAAGGACTCAGGCTCCCTGCATCTTGTGGTTTGACTTCTCACTAAGGCCCCATGTCCTGCATTTCTAGCTAGCAGAAAAATAGAGCGTGAGAATCTCTACCTGCTTTGTAAGAGCTCTGGACCTGCACATGATATATCACTTCTGTTCATGTCCTATTGGTGATAACTAGTTGCATGGCCACATCTACATGCAAGAAGAGCTGGTGAGTGTAGCTACAGGCTGGGCAGCCATTTCCCAGTGAAAATACCACACTGTGGGAGGAAGAGCACTAGTGTTTTTGATGGACAGCTAATGTCTGCTATAAATGTAACCTCTGAAATCATTACATTAACAGACAGAAGGAGAATAACCATACAGTGATCTCAATGGGTGTAGTAAAGGCAGCTATTATGATAAAAGCCCAGAGAAAAATAAAAATAGGTTGTATATCAGTCAGCTTTTGCTACATTATGCTGTAGCAGTAACTCCAAAATGTCAGTGGCTTATGATAACAAAGGTTGATTTCCTGTACATGTTGCATGTTGGCTGTAGGTTGGCTGTGTTTCTGCTCTCCGTAGTCATCACTGCAGGAGCCAGGCTGGAGGAGCAGCCCCTGTCTGGGATGTGGTGATACAGTAGCAGACGGAAAAAATCAGTAGAAGCACCATGTGACAGCTCTAAGTGTCAGCTTGGATGTGGGCATATGTCATCTCCTTTCATAGTTCATTGGTCAAAGCAAGTCACATGGCCAAGTCTGATGTCAGTTTAGTGGCTCTGTACTTTGCCCAATGTGAGGGGCCCCATGGAGGTAGGCCTGGTAGAGAGAGGCAGCAAATTGGGAACAATAATACAATATTATGGAAGGAAATGTTCTCAATCTAATAAAGGCTTTTCTCCAAAAGCCTGCTGCAAACATTATGGTTAGTTAATAAATTTTAGAAGCATTTTCTTTTAAGGTTAGAAAGAAATAGGAATACACATGATGATTGCTACTACTCTACACTAAAGCTTCTGGCTAATGCATTAAAGCAGATAGAAAGTTATAAGGATTGGAAGGGAAAAGAAAATGGTTTATTTGCATATAGCATCATTTACTTAGAGTAAAAAATAATTGACAGACCAACCCTTAGCAGTAGAGGGTTCAACAAATTTGTTGGATAATATAAACATATGAAAATTAATAACTTTCTTTTGTACCACAATAATAAATTAAGAATATATAATAGAAGATGTTTATTCACAATAGCAACCACTGTAATACATCTAGGATTTAAGCTAACCAAAATTGTATGCAGTTTGCCTGGAGAAACTCTAAAGGGTATGAAAGAAGGCAGAGAGATATACCATGTTTATGGATAGGAAGGAAGACTTAATATTGTAGGTATGGCATTCATTCCAAATTAGCCTATATATTTAACATAGGTACAATAACATCACAGCATTTCCAGGAGGAGTTGGTTGAAGACATCCTAACATTTGTATAGAAGGAAAATATTTGTGAGTAACTACTTAAACAAAAAAGAACAATGGATGAAAGTGGGAATTTTTCCTACAGCCTGCAATGTGGGTGTAGCATCCTGAGAGTTGGCTGAACGTGAGGCAGAAGAACAGAAGTGGTACTTACCATAATTGGTTCCAGATTAATGGTAGAGGACAGGGAGAGAGAAAAAGAGAAAGCGAGAGAGGGAGAGAGGAGGTTGATGTCAGGGAGGGAAAGAGAGAGAAAGGGAGAGAGAAAAAAGAAAAAGGAAAGAAAAGAAAAGAAAGGAAGGTTGTGAGTAAGCAACTAGATAGAGATGGTGGTCGTGCTTAAAAAGTGACTCAATTTCTAGGGAAGATCTGTGTTCAAAGTATACAAAAATGGCACAAAGTGAAAAATGGGTCCAGAACAGAACTTCAGAGCACTCTGCAATGATGGAAATATGATGTGGGGGAAGCAGAGTGGCATGTGTATTTATGTGTGTCTGGTGCTAGCAGCAGGATGGTGAGAGAGCAGCCGGCAAGAAGAGCAGCTTCCTTAGATCATTTGGAAGCAGAGTTTATTTCCTGATTTTTGGCTCTGCCTTTTCTCTGCCACTCAAACTTTATTGGGAAATGGATTCTCTTGCCAGAAAAGTATGATTAATATTGCAACTGGTTGAGGACTTAACAACAGATTGATGGTTACATTTTTAAAGGGGCAGCCTGCTGACAGTGTATGCCGCCATGGCATGTTGTGTTTATCATCTCTAAGTGGAAAGGGTTTGTTTGAGTTACATTTTTGTTGCTTTCCCTATGGCATTTGTTGTTTCCCAGCCCTCCCTGCCACCTTGCATTTGTTATTTCATTTTAGAGAGTGAGTGTGCATGAAACAGGAGCTATCAAACCAAAATTTATGTGCCTAGTAATGTCTATAAGTAATGCAGTGATCACTCCTGGACACAGTTTTCTGGGTTCCAGGGATGAGAGGAGAATATTAGAGAAAAAAAAATCACCTGGATGCCCAAACTGGGCTGTGGTGGGTCACCAATATCTATTCATAGATATCTGTTACTCATATTCACAGGCACCAGACTCATGTATTCAGGGCTGGCTGAGTGGTCAGCTTCAAGGAGACTGCTTCCCTGACGAAGTTCACAAGACACTGATGCCAAAACCAGATGCTGAACTTATTAATTCATAGTGACAAATATAACTGTTAAGAAGGCTAAGGTTATTGCTTGTTCATTCATTTGTTCAAGGATTGATTGGTCATTTACTCTGTACCAGGAAGTGTACTGAGCAATAGACACAGTTTCTGCTATGATGAAGCTTATAACCAAGTTGGAGAGAGATACGTTAAGTAACTACAAAAGCAAAGGTAAAATTACAATGGCATTGAGTGCTGTGATGAAGAACATGCTGGGAGCATCTAATGGGGTATCTCATATACTCAGGGAGGGTGTCCCTGAAGAAATGATGTTTCCACTTGATATAGGAGGATGGTATTACCATTAATTAGGACAAACAGTGAGGGTTGTGGACAGGGAGGAGTGGTCTAGAAAAAGAGAACAGCATGAGCAAAGTTCCTGAGGTCTACTGCTCTGTAAATTATCATCTTCATAAATTGTTCCACAGCACAAGCCAGCAGGGATTAGAATGGTGCTTGATGAGCGTGGACTCCACAAAAGGGGTTACTGGGAGATGGGATCCTTCAGTATCCTTTTTCCCTCTGCATATACCCAGGGATGACTGGGAAAGGTAACTGAAGCCAGTGTGTTTTTAGATTATGTGCATGGGATGTGCCTGGCTTTTTCTACTCTCTCTGGAACTCACACCTCCTAATGGCTTCTGGACCCTCTGAAAGCTGAGCTCTTAGCTTTAATAAGGGGCTGTCTTTTGCACATTTAGGGGCTTTGGCTGAAGTGAGTGTCATGATCTGTACCTGGCGGGTATTTGCAACAAAATTTTGATCCACAACACTATACTCCAGGTCACCCAGACTCCCTATGTTGGCAGTGTGTGGAATGCAGTGTGGTATATGCATAAGGATGTGGACATTGCCATTTCCACTTGGATTCAGCTTCATCCTTTGTCACTTCATGAGCTGTGCAGCCTGTTTTCAGACTGACAAGTGGGGGACCTAATGAGACCTGCCTTGTTGAGAAGATTGAGATAATGCACATGAAGCCTTTGGCATAATCCTTAGGAGATTATGCGGTTTGTAGTGTTGGGTGTCATGATTGCCACAATCTTACACTCTTTTTCTTCATGACCCAAATCTGTTTATTCATCAAATTGCACTGAATGCTACCATTAATTGAGTGGAGGTGAAATAAAAAAGTGGGCTGGGGCCAGATCACATTGGTCCTTTTAGCCATGCTTGATATTCTGAACCTTCTTCTTTGGTAGTGAGGACCAGTTCATGTTTTCTGAGCAGGGACTGGTGTGATCCCATTTGTAGTTTAGAACCAGTACTCTGGAGACACTTGGGAGGCAGGACAAGAAGTCCCATTGGGAGCTGGTTGGAAATCCAGCTGAGATGTACGGAAGACCTGAGTGAAGGGTATGACTTCAGGAGGGGAGGGAAGGGAAGAGGAAAGAATGGTGTTTAGAAGTGCTTAAATAGAGACCCAGGGACCTTTGGTTGTAGGAGGTAAGGGAAAGAGAGGAATCAAAAGCTCTCCTGAAAGCCTTTACCTTGGGTGACCCTGTGGACAGCAGCACCATCATGGGTTAAGGACCAGAGGACAGTGGGTAGGGGTGGTGGGGGTAATAGGTGCTGTGGACTTTTGCTTCCTCTTTGCTCCAACTAGTAGGTAGCCTCCGAGTTTTGGAGTTGAGAACATGTTGCTTGAAATCTTTTTTGGGGAACTGAGAAGGCTCTTGGGAATATTTTTTCTCTCCTCCAATTAAGGACCACATCTCTACAGTAAAAGGTCAGTTGAAGACCACATCAAAGTAAAAAGCAGGTTCATTAGAGTTCTTCTTTTCCTGAAGTATTTTTTTTTTTTTTGGTTTCATTTGGCTTGCATTAAAATAAAGGAAGAGAAGATCAAATCCTATTAAATATATTGCATGGTAGTATTTTATTTTAGTTTCATGTTGTACATAATTAAGGCGACTTACAGTGTTACAGATGAATCACAGAATTTAGTGTTAGACTCCAGGAGTCTTAGCAGTGGACACTAGGAATCATGAGAACCTGGGAAGGTAGAGATTTTGTTGGAAAAATGAGAAGAAAAGACACACGGAAGAAAAAGGCACTATCCGCCCACACAACAGGGGAAACAATTTAGTTATACTGTGGTCACTATTAGGTTTAAAAAAAAAATCCCAAACCAATAATTGTTATCTTCTTCCAATTATAGTAGTGGAAATGATTTTTAAATAGAAGATTTAAGATTCTTGACATACATGTTTAGAAAATTAGATAAAATTAAGCCTCTGGCCAGGGGTTCTTTAACTCTGTAATACATAGAATTCTGGAGTTTTGGCAAGCCAAAAAGAGGTTTCAACCCTGTAAAACCCGGGAACTCACATTGCCTGCTTTGAGTGGGAGCATATAGCTCTCATTACCACTTTGTGCAAAAGCTTTAGAAATTCTAACTGTGCTCACACCTGTTCTGTTAGCAGTTTAGGTTCTTCACATTTATGTTTGTTCCAAATTCTAAGACATGCTCTCCATTTCAGATTTTATTTGCTGTTAGTTCTTCCATCAGTCCATGCAGATTTAGCCTACAACATAGCTGTAGATTAGTCAGGGAAATGGTCTAAGTTGCCTATCCAAAGTCAGGGAGGATTTATTCTGCTTTCATCTTTAAATGGAGGAGTTCATGTTAAATGAGAATGATGTCTAGTTGGGCAACACATTTCACTTGAGGTACTGCTGGGGCCCATATGTGCAGGAATCCCAGCTCCATCCTCAAGATGCAACAACAACCTGTGGGATGGAACCTGACGAATGCTTATTAGAGCATAGCCTGGCTGCATAATGAATCACAGTAGAAGAAATGCAACTGCCATCTAGCCCTTGCCAGTGCATGCTGCCTTCCAGCGCTCTGCAGAGCTCTCAACGGCTGGGTGTGCATCTCCGCAGGAGAGGACTCTTCACAGTGCCAGGTAGTTGGAGAAAGATAAAGCAGGCCATATGCACTTGAAATGCTGCCATTCAATGCCACCTTCTAAACTCAGTGTGTTCTTTCAGCTTGGGGACGCTCAATACTTTTGTGAGAAATCCCACCAGGACTCATAGTTCTTAAAACTTTCTTTTAATTAGACAGTGGTCTTTTGATGCAGATACATCTCCGCTGTCTAGTGACAGAAAGCAGGTCAATGGCCTGGAGAAAAGCAAAGCACTGTTCACGAAGGGCTGGATGTTTATGTTCTGCATCCATGCAGAGATCTCCCCAGAGGCTCTGTCTGGGGAATGAGCCTATGCAAAAGCTCTGGGAAGGGGAAGAATGAGATGTGTGCTTTCAAAGTTGAAGTAAGCACATCAGCACATTCTTTCTGGAAAGCTTTGGCTCTGTGGGCAGAACCTCAAGAGTGTGGATATATTTCTTCCAAAATGTTGGAGGAGTAAAATGAAGAACGATATCCTTCCATTTTCTCATGGTCTTGACAGTGCGCTGTTTGACCCATGAACCTAAACATCTAGCTACTCGATTAAATGAACTCTTGAAATGCCAAGACCCAATTAGAAATCTAGTTCAACTCTCTCTTTTTACAGATGGAGGAACTAAGTTCTAGAAAGTTCCAAGAGTGACTTCACTAAGGTTCTGTGGGAGTGTGGAAAGCAGACTGACATTAGGACCAAATTTAGGCTCTGCCACTGAATAAATGTGTGACTTTGAGCAAGTCACATAACTTCTCAGAACCTAAATAAATGTTTGAATAAATGCACGAGCAAACTTCATGGTGTGTGCCAAGGATTACATGAGGACTTATTCAACGTTACTTTCCATCCTGCAGAGTCGAATTAAATGATGGACATATGGAAGCTTGGGAGCCCAGTACAGATTGCCAACAAGTAGATCAGTTTCATTTTAATGAAATGGAATGCTCAGATTGTTGGAGATCCAGACATTAAGGAAACTGATCTTTTACACTGAAAAGAACGTATCATTAATAGACGTTATAAAATTTTGTTTTTGCTTTTATTCAAGTCTGACATCAAGTAATAAGTGTATGTTGGCAGATTTTATTAAAAGAATTGGTTAAGTCAATTATAGTCATCTACTGCACAGTTTTTCAACCTTTTTTAATTACCTCCCCCTTAAGGAGTCTTTTAGACATTTTTACCTCCTAATTGCCACTCGGCCCATAATATGTATTTAATACCACAGAGATACTATATGTTTGTATACAAAGCACAGGTGGGCCAGGCTTGGTGGCTCACACGTGTAATCGTAGCACTTTGGGAGACTGATGTGAGAGGATCCCTTGAGCCCAGGAGTTTGAGACCAGCCTGGGTAACATAGTGAGACCCTGTCTCTACAAAAACATTTTAAAAAATTAGCTGGGCCTGGTGGCGTATGCCTATAGTTTTAGCTACTGGGAGGCTGAGGTGGGAGAGTCTCTTCAGCCCAGGAGTTCAAGGTTACAGTGGGCTATAATTCTGCCATGCACTCCAGCCTGGGCAACAGAGACCCTGGCTCTGCTTGGATCAGGTATCTCTCCCTTCCCACCAGCCAAACAACTGTAACCTGGAGGGTAGCCAGGATTTCCAAGGAGACACCTTTGCATAAAGTGGTAATTATATATGTAATATGGATCTATAAGGTTGGTGCAAAGTAATGGAGGATTTTACCATTGAAAGTAATGGCAAAAACAGCCATTACTTTTGCACCAACCTAATGTATTTATATTATATATATATATAATAAAACACTTGTGCTATATCACACACATATATGTGTGTGTGTGTGTGTGTGTATATATATATATTCCTGTGCTTTCTACATAAAGAGTAAGCTATATTTTGCCACTCACTTCCCCCTAAAGATTTGAGAATGCATGATTAGAATAACAGCCCAGAAGGGTCTGAAAGGCAAATTTACCAAGATACTGGAGCACATTGAAATAAGAGACAGACGCATGTAAACAGTTTTGAAAATATGGGAAGGCATGTACACATACACAGAATGTGATCTGCAGTATAACACATCCATTGTATATTTAACCGTTAAAACATGGAGGAAGAGAGTCTATCTCTAGGTAGCTGATTGCATTTTTGCCTTTATGTTATTTTGTATTTTTCCTTCATGAGCGTGTATTCCCCTTATGATAAGACAGCTATTATTTTGCAATGTAAGCAAGTCCTCTTTGACCCTGTCCCTTTTGTGGACTCGCAAGGGACTTTAGTTGGTGGCCACAAGGCTGCTTGGAAGTCTTTTTGTGCTTGCAGATGGTTTTTTATTCCTCTTGACGTCTTCAAATCGACTTCTGCCTTGATCTTATGGTAAGGGACCACACCTGGACCATTCTTTGAGCTTGGTGGAAACATAAAAGGATGTGAGCTTAAGAAGATGCAAATTCCAGAATTACGTACTAATTAAGTTCTTGGACACAAATCACTTCACACACTCCACTTAGAGGATTTGTTTAATTGACTGAGGAAATAGTTTGAAGGGGAAGAGCATTTCTTTTCATTAGTGTTCAAATGAAGTGCAAATTATAGAACTTGGGCTCCATATTTTCTAAAGATAGAAGCTTTGGAGAAAGGAAGAAAAATTAGGAATGGAACTTAGTTTAAAATCAGAAACAAATGCAGTTTGGTAGAAAAGTTTGGGCAATTTTCTACATGGATAATTTGCAAGCAGCTAGCACTGGGTTGGAAATGAGTTTTTTTTTTTCTTTTTTTCCAGAGCTAAGGTTTGCAGCCAGATTTTATTTTGTGTTTGTTTTATTTCATATTCAGCTTGATTCTTTAATAAAAAATGTCTCTCTGGGCTAAGAAGACAATGAGAATATTTGAACCAAGTGTTAGAGGCCTGCAAACCTACTTTGAGGAATTAGATGTTAAATAAGTAAAGATGGCACTTGCAATTACATGGACTGGCATAAAATTACAAGCGTTATTAATCTGCAGGCTTCAGGGCTTAGGATGGCTATCAGGTGAACCAGCAACCAATTTCTCTTGCATATTATATCTTTGCACCATTATAGCCAATGCATGACTATGATGTCTATAAGGCCATTATATTAATTTGTTGCGGGGATTGTTTCTTGGCTTCTTAATTGCATGAATTTTGCCTTTGAGTCTCAGAAGTGTTGGCCACTTTCAACAGACAGGGTTGGTGCAGTTCGGTTCGACAGTAGACATTGATGAGTGCCAGCTATGTGCCAGGCTGTGAGGATACAAATATGGGAAAGGCAAGTGCTGATTTCATGAGGCTCACAGTCTAGAGAGCTAGATCATATGTCTAGAATGGCCCATATAGACCAGGCAGTATGCCTGAGGTAGGCTGGGTGAAAACCATAGCGACTGACTGTTAAAGTGGGGCAGCAGCTCTTCCAGGCCAAGTGCATTGCCTCCCTGTGGGAAAGAAGCCATTTTCAAGAGGTGCTGGAAAGAGCAGATTTTTTTTGAAAATGTGAACTTTTCTGTCTTTTTTTTTTGAGATGGAGTTTTGCTCTTGTTGCCTAGGGTGGAGTGCAATGGTGCGATCTTGGCTCACTGCAATCTCCACCTCCTAGGTTCAAGCGATTCTCCTGACTCAGCCTCCTGAGTAGCTGGGATTACAGGCACGTGCCACCATGCCCAACTAATTTTGTATTTTTAGTAGAGACGAGGTTTCTCCATGTTGGTCAGGCTGATCTTGAACTCCCAACCTCAGGTGATCCACCCACCTTGGCTCCCCAAAGTGCCGGGATTGCAGGCATGAGCCACTGTGCCTGGCCTGAACTTTCCTGTCTTGAACTGGGTTCCCTGAAGCAGAACCGGGGGAGGGGGAGCCCTTGTAAATGCAGTTTAACTGAGGCTGCATTCTGAGGCTGCAGTTCTCAAACTCAAGCATCCATGAGAAGCACCTGGAGAGCTTATTCAACCACAAATGGCTGGGCCCCATCCCCAGAGTTTCCAATCCAGAAAGCCTGTAGTGGGGCTTGAGATTTGCATATCTAATGAGCTCCAGGTGATGCTAATGTTGTTAGTAGGGACGACATTTTGAGAGCCCTGCTCTAAGGAGAAAGTAGAGAAGGGGGCAACACAACCAGGGATAAGAGCTCTGCAAGGATGTGGCCTTGGCTGGTGTCCAGCTTCAGCCTGATCCCTCAAGGAGCCCTGGACTGCAAACTGCACCAGATTTGGTTCCTCCTTGCCTTACCTTTGTCATCACCATACCCTTGCGTCGGTTAGTCATCGGCCACTGCTCTGTGATAGAGGTAAGTAGCCCTGGTTTGGTTGAGGGCAGTTCTTTGGAGGAGGAGGAAGCTGTGAGCCCACAGCGTCTGGGGATGGTCATCTGCTGGTGAAGACAACCAGCAGCATGCACTGCATCTTGAAAGTTTGGAGAGTTAGGAACAGATTCAGATGTTTTAAAAAAAAACCCACAAAGGAAGCATTCTGGGCCATTGAAATACATCTGTAGGTCAGATTTGGCTCATAGGCTGCCTGTCTGTGACTTTTGGGCAAAAGCATTTTCTAAAAGGGCATATTAGGGGGCCGGCGGATTTATCACCCAAAGTTAGCTTGAAGCACTTGCCTTATAGGAGCCCACTGGCTTGGTTTTCCAGGACATCTTTCCTGGCAAAATAGGATGCTTTTCCAACTGATATTGTATAAATCACAGGAAGGCTGTCCAAAGCCTTCTCAACTGGAGTAACCACTGTGCAGCTGTCATACATGACTAACCCATTATTACGGCTCCCGAGAAGCTGAGGGACTCCCACCTCATTTCCGGGGAAGCCCATTTCACACCTGAATTGCTCTTATATAAAAAAGCTGACTCAATCCTCATTATAAACTTGCCTTTGCTAAAAGATACCCCACTGCTTCTTGTCAAGCAACGCCCCCCTCCCCAAAAGATCTCTTCCTTGTCATACCAGAAATAATAATTCCTCCTCCATGGTGCTTACCTCTTTGGTTTAATATTATAAAGGAGACCAGGGATGAATGAATATAATGGGGTTATATTATTTATTATAGCCTTTTTGGATTCCCACTTAAGGTAATAATGGCCAGTCAGATTCATTCTGTTTCTAAGGAATTAATTTGCTGTTATACTCTGAATGTCATCATTTTGATGTTAATGTAACATTGTAGAAGGTTTGTTATTGCAAACGGAGATGGTTATAGCACTGACCAATTGGTAGCTGCCGGTGTCGGAAGACCTCGGGTAATGGTAACATCAAGCCATGGCTATGAAGTGTCCCAGCTGGATGAGCACGTTAACCGTTAACCGAGGGACCCAAGCATATGCTGGGTGTGCTAGTGTTAGAGACATCCTGTCTGAATTTCGGGAAGGGAGCTCAGCCTTTGGACCTAGGACCATGGTTGGGACCGAACATGTATTGGATGCTGCCTGTGCCGTCCTTCTAAGCTTGGGGCTGAGGGTCAGAGGAGAGCAGAGCTCGTCAGAGGAGAGCAGAGCTCATATTTTTGGAATCTTATTTGCTTTGGGTTCTAGACTGCATGCATTTATCTGCATGCATGACCTCACTTGTCCAGCAACCTAAGCTGCTCAGAAGAAAAGATGAGAACCAGGTAGTAGGTTTTGAACTCTTCTGCTACCCTGCAACTCCAGTGACCTTTCGTCAGGTTTTCTTCCTCTGTCTCCTCCTCCATGCCTTTGGAGCATTTGGTGCCACTGACTGTACCATTTTCATGGCTATCTTTTCACCTGGCTTCCTTCTGACCCTCTTCCTATACCTTCTTTGACATTACTTCAGGCTGTGCTTTATTCCATTGCCCTGTAGATACTGGGATTTTCTAACATGTCCAATTCTTTCTCCTTCTCTCATGGCAATACTGCCTCCCTAAGTATGATTCCTACATCACTAGCTCTGTCCTTGATCTTGCTTTTAAATCTCAGTCCCACACTGATAACAACCCAGTTGTCCTACAGGTGTACAAACTCAGTGTGTCCCAAACTGAGCTCCCCTTTCCTAATTGACTTTAAATCAGTCAATCTCAATCTCTCTCTCTCTCTCTCTCTCTGCCTCTCTCCCCCACCCCTCTCTCTCTCCCCACCTCTGCTTCCTTCCCTCCCTCCTTCCTCCCTCCCTTCCCCTTCCCTCCTCCCTTCCCCCTTCCCTCCTCCCTTCCCCCTTCCCTTCCCCCTTCCCT
>NW_016806836.1:4922669-4933636 GCF_001698545.2 Rhinopithecus bieti
CCCCTTCCCTCCCTCCTTCTCCCCTTCCCTCCCTCCTTCTCCCCTTCCCTCCCTCCTTCTCCCCTTCCCTCCCTCCTTCTCCCCTTCCCTCCCTCCTTCTCCCCTTCCCTCCCTCCTTCTCCCCTTCCCTCCCTCCTTCCCCTCTTCCCTCCCTCCTTCCTTCTTCCCTTCCCTCCTCCTTCCCTTCCTTCCTTCTCTCCCTCCTGAATTTAGCTTCTGAAGTTAGCTTCCCTCCCTCCCTTCTTCCTAAAGTTAGCTTCTGAGCAGCTTGCCTGCCTGCCTTCTTCCCTCCCTCCCCACTTCCCCCTTCCCCATTCCCATCCCCGCTTCCTTCCTCCCTTCCCTCCCCTTCCTTCCACCCCTCCCCTCCCCTCATCACCCAGGCTGGAGTGCAGTGGCATGATTATGGCTCACTGCAGCCTAGAAATCCTGATACAAGCGTTCCTCTTGCCTCAGCCTCTTGAGTAGCTGGGCCTGCAGGTGGGTGCCACCATACCCAGCTATTTTTTTTTAAGTTTTGTGTAGAGATGGGGATCTCCCTATGTTGCCCAGGCTGGTCTTGAACTCCTGGGCTCAGGCGATCCTCCTGCCTCACAAAGTGCTGGGATTACAGACGTGAGCCACTGTGCCTTGCCCTTTGTTTCCAATTTGTTGCCACCCTCTTCCCAGTTACCCAAGAGTCATCCGAGGACTTCCCTTCCTGTGTTACTTGGTTCTTACCTGAAAAGACATCTCAGATCATATCACTCCTCTGCTCCAAAATCTCCAGAGACTGACTCCTTTCTTTCAAAAAATTACATATTTTGAGATAAAATGTATTGAGGTTAAATTCACATAATGTAAAATAACCATCTTAAAGTGAGCAATTTAGTGGCATTTGGTGCATTCACAGTGTTCTATAACCACCACCTTGATGTAGTTCCAAAACCTTTTATTACCCTAAAAGGAAATCCTGTAGCCATTAAACAGTCACTCTCCAACCCCCACTCCCCATTCCCTGGCAACCACGCATCTGCTTTCTGTCTCTGTGGATTTACCTATTCTGGATATTTCATATACATGAAATTACACAATATGTGCTTTTTGTGTGCCTGGCTTCTCTCACCTAACATGTTTTCAAGGCTCATCCATGTTGTAGCATGTGTCAGTACTTCCTTTTTATGGCAGAATAATGTTTCATATGGATATGTCACAATTGATTCATTCACCCATTGACCCACATTTGGGTGGAAACCTTTTGGGTATAGCAAATAATGCTACTATGAACATACGTTTGAAAGAAAACTGATGCTTTGTTCCTGCAGAACAGGGCTCAGCAAACATTTCTATAAAGGGCCAGAGAGTAAATATTTTAGGCATTGTGGGCCATAGGGTCTCTGTCATAATTAATCAACTCTGCCATTATAGCACAAAAAGTGCCAGAGAAAATATGTGAACAACTGAGCTTGGCTATGGGCTGTGTTCCAACAAAACTATTTACAAAAAGAGAGGGTGGGTTAGATTTGGCCCATCAAGTTTGCTGAGCCCTGCTGTAGAACAAAGATGAAGCCGCTCTCCCAGGAATTCAGAGTTCGCCTTGATGGTGCCACCCTCCCTACCCTTCCACCACTCCATGCCCCACAGTTCAGGTTGGAACACAGTAGAGGTGACCTAAGGTGAGGTAGGTGGAGAACAAGGGAGAATGGCTGGATGGGGGGAAGTGCAATTTGGTTGGAATACATGGGAATGTAGCCAGAAATAACTGTTTGTCTCCCGTACTTCTTCAGATGAGGCCTGAGGGGTTTCTAGGCTTTCTCAGATTCAGAAAAACATACTGAGTTTTTCCTGCACCAGTGTTAGGGAGTCTGAGAAATGCTTATCACTGGGAGCCTCTGCAATGTTCTTGGGTTAATCTCATTTTAAAAGACAGAAGGAAAGAAGTTCATTGTCTGGAACATATCCTCTAGAAGATTGTAATTCACAGAGCTTGCAGAGAAGTGCTCCCGTAGGTGACAGAAAGGCCTCCAGGGACAAATGAAGACACATTTATGGATGAAAACTGAGCCAAGTCCTTCTTGCGTGAGCAGGAAGCCATCTGGGTGACACAGACTGTGGTGGGTGTGTGAGAGCCTTTGTCCTTGTACCTCATACAGGCACCTGCCACGTGTACAGTTTATGTAAATTTGGAAGGAGAGAGAGAGTTGGGAAGAACAAAATGCCAGGGTGGAAGACATGGTTTCTGGAAATCTTTTGTCTGAGAGAATAAACTGGCTGGGAGCTATTTTTTTTAAGGCCTCGACTTTTGCAGATATAGGGGTATACACACAGCTGACATGGTGGACTGGGAGTGATAGAGTCAGGGACAAGAGTTCCAGTCCTGGTTCCCCTGCTTTCTAGATGTGCAACTTGCAAATTGCTCTAACTCTGTGGACACCTTTGTTTTCCCATCTGTGAAATGAGAGGTCTGCCTACTCTGAGCTCTTTGACTGTGTAGGAAACCAGGAGTCAGCCTGGTTCAGCCAGCGTGAATCTGTGAGGCAACACCACCTTGTCTTCCCTCTTAGACCCTTCCTGGTCTGTTTCATGTACTTGTGAGCCTCTCCTTTCAGATAGCTTGCTGTCAACTTGCGTGAGTTCCCACCTTACCTGAACCTCTGGTGTACCTCATCTGATTCATTGTGCTCAGGTAGCAGATCTCCTTTGCATAGTTATGGGAAATTTCACTTTCCTACCAACAGATCTCTGGATCAAGTCCTTACAAGCTGGCTAACTGCCTTCTGTGAGACATTCCCTCGCCTACGGGGTCACATACAATGGTGTGGTCACCAAAATCCATTTCCTCTTTCCTTTTAAACCCTAGTGAGAATACTTTACTAGGCCCTCTTGTCATTAGGTGTGGGCCTGTTTTGAGTTCTGGCCAATGAAATGTGAGTGAAAGTAATGTACAAATACCACTTTCAGGCCTGGCTGCTTGTAAATCCTTACTAATGTGATTTGAATTCTCCTCCCTTGACTCTGAGGCCACAGAGTTTGGTGGAATTATAGGATCCCGGGTCTGTGAATCTATTTTGGACTGTTGCATGCAAGCAAAGAAAACATTCATTGTTTTAAGTCTCCAAAATATGAAGATGTTTGCTATAGCAGTTATCCTGTGTGTGCTTGGGGCAGGAGATGCAAAGGGGAAGGAGACGGTTTCTTCTTTTGGAATTTCCTTCAGTTTAGAGTGTGGGTTGGAAGAGAGGAAGTTTTGACTGGATGGAAGGATCATCTTCACTGATGAGGGCAAGCCATGTCCACAAGAGAGGAAAGGGCAAACGTAAAGACAGGAGGGGTCAGGGTAATATAAGCTAGCTCCAGAATCATGACTGAGTCTAGAAATAAGCTCTGTTTTCTCAACCAAGGGCTGGGATTTATCGGCCTGTTGGATCTTGACACTTTCCATTAACCTTTTGTTTGGGAGACAGTGGAAAAAGCTGTACTCAGAACCTCATGATAATCAGGTGGTGGGTAATTGAAGTGTTACCATAGGTGGCTTGAGACATGTGAGCTTCCTGCTTGACATCAGCCAGCTCCTGTCAGCTCTTGACTTCCAGGAGACTTACTTGAACTTGATGTTTGTTGAGAGGAAAGGATGAGGACACTCACAGACAGTTCACAGCTTAAAGCAGCAGTTCTCAGGCTGACTTGTGAGATTTGATCTAAAAGTATTTGTCTTGCATAAGCTAGGTGCTAACATTCTTTTGTTGTTGTTGCTGTTTTTTCATTTGAAATCATTTAATGGAGTTTTTGAGAGGATGACCATAGAGGAAGGTATGCGAGTCAAGACAGGCTAACTCTTATAGCAACCTCAACATTTCATTGTCTTAATATAATAAAGATTTGTTTTCTCCATCTCTCCAGTGTGGCTGGCAGAGGACTATACTCTTTAGTCATTCAGGACTAAAGATTTTCCATCTTGTGGCTCTGTCTTCCTATAGGTCTGTGAAATTCAACTGGTGATGGGAAACTAGAGGGTGGAGGATGGGGTAGGAGGTTTTCATGGGCCAGGCCTAAGAATTGCCATTATCGTATAAAGTCTACCTTTCATCTGCTAGAATTCAGGTGTAAATTTTGGAATTAACTGCAAGGGATCCTGGAAAATGTAGTCTCATTGTGTTCCCAAGAAGAGGAAATGGGGTAGGATGAATAGGTAGTAGTCTGTGCCATAGAAGGGAATATTTTTTTTTTTTTGAAGAAAAGTTGTTTGGGTCTCATGGAAAGTCTATGGGTCAATATAAGGAAAGTCAAATCATAAAATAAAAGTACCATGCTATTAGCAAATTTTATTTCCTGAAGAGTCCAAGTAGGATTGTAAGCTAGCTTTTACTCTCTGACACCTGTGAACTCATGTTGAGTTCATCAGCTGATGAACTTGGTTTCATGTGAACTCAGAATGGAGCCTAACACCTGGGAACTTGCAGCGCTGCTTTTTGGGTTGAGGGGCTGTATTTCACTGGTTTCTGTCTAGGTAATGACTGCTTCCTCTTTTCTTTGGAGCTTCCATAAGTCTTTAGAAGGCTCTCAATTCCGCAGCACTCACTGTGAAGCCAGAACATTTAGGGATTTCTGCCGAAAGGGAGATGACTCATGACACTGAGTTGATTTGTCCTAAGACCAAGAGCACACTGGAATGCAACCAGCATGGCATTTAGCAGGAGAAGTTGGCTCTTTGTTTGGACGTTCTATCAGAGGAGCGCCAATACTGGTATACCTTTTAATGAAGATGGGTCCTACTCTCGGGGATGGTCATCCTCTTTGACCCAGTGCGCAGCTTCACAGGGACACACATCACATGGAGTGGTGAGGGAGGAAGGGAACACTCGTGTAGCCAGCCAGATCAGCTGAATCAATCCTGGCAGTCAACGGGATGACAAATGTTGCAGCCAGATTGCCCTCACATCCCGAAGTTGGCTCTTTGGATGACTAACAGTGGGACAAGAATGTTCCCCAAATGAAGGATGGTTGGAGGAATTTACTGAAAGATGGGTTGACTAACACCTTTGCAACTTTGAGGCCACTTCTGCCTAGTCCCTTTCATTCACATACGATTTGCCATTGTTGTTTAATTTTTTGTGACCTCACTCTGAGTTTTAGTTCTACCAAGAACCTAGAAAGTTTCTAATTCACCTTTGCTTGAGCTTTGGATAAATTATTTATAAGCCTAAATAGAGCTGAACAGTTTTCCACAAAGCAATTTTCTGAGTGTGGAGGTAAGTGACCAAAAACAAAGATATGAGCTTACAGATTTTAGCTTGAAAACGACCTAAACCAGATTGCTATACATTTGAAATTTGCCATGCTGACCCCATACCATATCCCTTGAGAAAGACACTCTTAGGAAAAAGTAATACAAAGGGATTAGAGAGTCCAGAATTCTTTATTTCCCCCTAATGACCTTATTAGAGAAATTACACCCTGTGTAACAATATAGCAGAAAACTCCTATGGAGTTACCTAGGCAGAAAATCTGATTCCTTGGAAAGAAAATAGTAACTGTCAGCCATGTTCAGGTTTGAATTAATCCAAGATTTCATGGCCCGTATTCATATATAAACATGAATTCTTTAATCTACATACATTTGGTATTCATTCTTGATTATCTCTTCTAGCATAGCATTAAAGTGATTGCATGCTGCAAAAGAGCATGTGTTGGTTTTCAGGGAAAGCTAATAGTAAGGAACATTTAGCAGTTCAAGATCTCCCAGCGAAGTGAAGTAGAGAACTGAAGCTGTTACTCAGATTATTATTTCTCATTACTATTAATTAACAGTAATAATAGAAGCTGCTATTTATTGAAAGCCTGCTTTCCCCCCAGGTGTTTGGCATGTATTATCTCCAACCCTGACAACAGCCTGAAACTAAGGCTCAGATCTGTTAAGTGGCTTGCCCTAGGTCACCCAGCCAGGAAAAGACAAAGCGAGATTCAAAGCTAGAGCTGTTGGCTCAGAAGGCTTTTCTTTGTTTTTGCATAAACATATCAGCTTTAGTCACATCCAATAAAATGTACACATTTTAAGTGCAGAGTTTGGGTTTTGACAAATGTGCATACCCAGCTAATCACCACCCTCATCAAAACATAGAACATTTTCATTACCTAGAAATGTCTCTCCTTCCTCTTTGCAGTCCTTCCTTCCACCCTAAGCCCCAGGCAACCAGTGACCTGATTTTGGTCACTATAGATTAAATTGATCTTTTCTAGAAATGGAAACATGCAGTATATACTCTTCTGTGTTCATCTTCTTTTGCTCAGCGTAATGTTTTTAAGCTTCACCCATTGTTGTATCAATCAATTGTTCCTTCAAAACTCCACTGTCACGTTTTAAATTGAGCTCCTGCTTTGTAAGGCAAGAGTTGTTCTGCCTGAGTCACAGCGATTCCATTATAATGATGGGTGGGATAAAGGTGTGGAGATCAGATTTGCAGATGGGATTTAATGGGGTCTGAAAAGACCCTGGGGTAAAGAGTTACCTTGAAATTCTGTTGGCTCAGATCTGTAAAATGGGAAGGATATAGACTTCTTTGATTTATTGTGGAGGCTAAAGGAGTGAAAACATGTCTCTGGAACAGTGCTAGACATGGAGTAAGTGCTCAGTAGATACTGGAAATTATTATGCGCCAAACCACAGGCATGAGCTCCAGATGGTGGACACCAATTCACAGCAGTAGAGCTGCCCAGAGCCCATTCGTTGAGGACACGTACTTAAAAGATGACATCTACAGGCCCATCTGGGCTCACGGTCCAAGGAGATTTTGAAGAATTGAAGGTGACGAGTACAGTGAAGGACTTAAAGGTGTTCAACATGAGGCCGAGCACATTTGATAGTCAAGACCTTTGAGTTCTGTTATGAGGAGGCAGTGGGCAGATGTCATCCACCTGGCCTCTTGGGCAGGAGTGTCAGGGACCAGGATTCAGGCACAAAGAAGGAAGCACTTTCAGAACTGGCTGTGCCACCCTACGGTTGAGTGGATGCTTTCAGGAGGAACGAGAGTAGGGACGGAAAGGAGTTAAGAGGAATTCATTTTGATTCAGGAACTTCAGAAATACACGTGGAGTGCTTATTGTGAGCCTCATGCTGAAGTAGGTACACTATCTGTCTATCTATCCATCCATCCATCGGCCCATCGGCCCATCCACCCACCCACCCTCCTACCTACCTACCTACCTACCTACCTACCTACCTACCTACCTACCTACCTACCTATTGACCGACCTACCTACCTACCTACCTACCTACCTACCTACCTACCTACCTACAGATCTGGCTATCTAGATACCTGGCTATCTAGATACGTAGCTATCTATTTAAAATTTTTTATTGAGGTATAATTTAAATACTGTAAAGTACATAGATCTTAAATGTATGGGTTATAAAGTTTTGGCTAATGCATGCACTCCTGTAACACCTGTAATCTTACAAAATGCAGAACCTATCTGTCACCCCAGAAAGTACCCTTGTGCCCTTTAGTTCTCCTCTTCCCAAACAAGTCTGATTCTTACTAGGCACATTTTACTGATTGTAGAACGTCATATGAATGGTCCTACCGTGTGCAACATTTTGTGTTGCGCTTCTGGAGGAAGGGCTCCCTGGAGGAGAACACAGAGGTCCTTGTTAAGTGCTAAATGCATGCTGGGCACTGTGCTAGCCACATTTGTATAAATTATTTCATTCAATCTTCACAATAACCATGCAAAGTATGTGTTGTTGTTCCTGTATTGCAGATAATAAAGCTGAATTAAAAATATTAACTTGGTCATGGTCACGTAGATGAAAAGTGACTGCTATAGACTGAATGTTTATGTTCCCATACAATTTGTTTATTGACATCTAACACCTGATGTGTGTTATTTGGAGATGGGGCCTTTGCGAAGTGATTACGCCAGGAAGGAAAGCTCTTATAAATTAGTGCAATTATAAAATGGACTGCAGAAAGCCCCTGTGTCCCTCCCACCATGTGAGGACACAGCAAGAGGAAGACCATCCATGTTCCAGGATGCAGGTCCTCACCAGACAGAATTTTTTGTAGCCTTGAATTTGGACTTCCCAGGCTCCAGTACAGTGAGAAATAAATTTCTGTTGTTTATAAGTGTCACAGCAGCTCAAATGGACTATGATAAAAATTGGTACTGAGAAATGGGAGTGCTCCTGTGCCAAACACCTAAAAATGTGGAACAGGCTTTGGAACTGGATAATGAGGCTGGGAGACTTTTGAGGTACGTGCTAGAAAAAGCCTACATTGCTTTGAACAGACATAATAAAACAAAATAAAATAATGTTTTTTTTTTTTTTTTAGACAGAATCTCACTCTGTCTCAAAATACATTGTACTCCCAGGCTGGAGTGCAATGGCACAATCTTGGCTCACTGCAACTTCCACCTCCTGGGTTCAAGCAATTCTCATGCCTCAGCCTCCCAAGTAGCTGGGATTATAGGTGTGTGCCACCATGCCTAGGTAATTTTTGTATTTTTAGTAGAGGGGTTTCACCATGTTGACCAGGCTGGTCTTGAACTCCTGACATCAGGTGATCTGCCCACCTCAGTCTCCCGAAATGCTGGGATTACAGACATGAGCCACTGGGCCTGGCTGTTGAACAGACCGTTAAAGGTGATTCTGGTGAGGGCTCAGAAGAGGAGGAAAGCTCAAGAGAAAGCCTCTGCCTCCTGAGAGAATACTTAAGTAATGCTGAGTAGAATGTTGGTAGACATATGGATGGTACAGGCCATTCTGCTGAGGTCTCAGATGGAGATGAGAGCCATGTTGCTGGGCAGTGGAGAAAAGACAATCTCTGATCAAGTGGCAAAGCATTTAGCTGAATTGTCTTCATGTTCTAGTGTTTTGTGGAAGGTAAAACCTGTGAATGATAAAATTGGATATTTAGCTGAAGCTCTTTCTAAGCAAAATGTTGAAGGTATGCCTTGGCTCCTCCTCACTGCTCATAGTAAAATGCAGGAAGAGAGAAATGACTAAAAAATAAAATTGATAAGCAAAAAGGAATCAGAACTTAAAGATAGGAAAAATTCTCAGCCTATACATATTGAAAAAAAGAACATTAAGGCTATGTCCAAGCAACTGTTTGATAAGGAGATTAGTATGAATCAGCAGTCTTAACGGAAGCCAGGAGCTATTCTCCAAGACGGTGAAAGAATGACCCCAAAGTTGATTCTGAGATCATCAGACCTGCCCCTGCCATCACAGACTCAGAGTGCAAGGGCTGGGGGCAGGGTGTAGACTGGTTTCAAAGGAAGAGCTGCCAGTGGCTGCAGGACCTTGACATGCCCTACCTGGTGCCACCTCACATTGAAGACTGCTCCCACACTCTGATGCTATACTCATTGGTCACCCCAGGTGGTCTCCAGTGGGCCCCAGTGCAGCTTGGGCCCCAGTGGCTGCAAAGAAGATAGCAGAGCCTGAATTCAAATTTGAATCTGTTGCCTCTGTAAGATTGAAAAAAAATAAGGTTTTCTTAGTCTTGGTGTATTGCATTTCACATTATATTATGTTGTACTGAAAACTGCAGCACCTTCTCAAAAGATAAGAGGAGCCACTGATCACAGTCTAATAATTGGAGCATGGAGAGATGTAGAACACAATTTCCCTTGGTTATTCCTAGTTTCCATCTCACTGATGACCACTTTGTTATTTTGCATGAAGTGTTTATTGCTTAATGACATATTGTTCACATTACAATACCATTTCTGAGCAATTAGAGGAGTTACAGAGGCCTGGGCCTATGGTGTGGGGCCATGTTAAAATTTGGAATCCATTTGTTCAATGTCATTTTCCATGTTGGGGCAGATTTTCTCTTGCCTTCCATTCTCTTTTCTCTCTCTCTTCCTTCTTTCTCTGGATCCCTTTCTCCCTTCTCTCTTTCCCTCTCTCTTCATTGTTCTCTCTCCCCACTCACTTTCTCTTCCTCCCTCTCTCTTGCCCTCTTTCACCCGATCTCTCTCACTACTTTCCTCATATCTCTGTCTCTGTCTCTCTCATTTCTCTCTCTCGTGTGTCTGCACTTTTTTTCTCCCCTCTTTTTTATTTTGTAAGATAAAGCAACTACCAGGGATCTAAGTTGTTGAGAAGCATATGGCACTAAGAAAAGGTCACTGGGGTCTCTGGAAGCCCTGATGGTTTTTGTACCTGACCTGCTCCCCTCCAGCTGTGTGCACAAGGGCAAGGCGTGGAAACCTCTGCACACCATTGCCTCTCTGTAAAGTGTGAGTGATACTTCCTTCCTTGCCTGTTCCCCTTCTTGTTTTTTGTTCATCTCACACATATATGTTGGGTGCTTTCTGTGTACTAGGCACTAGGTTAGGCATTGAGTGGGGAACAAAACTGACTTGGCTCTTGACCTCCAGGCATTTATAGTCTAGAAGGAAGACAAAGAATAAACAAATAATCATGTGACTAATGGCAAGGGTCCTGTGAGTAGCCCCTGAACTCTCTGCAGTTATCATATTCATGTTGCCTGATCTGGAAGTACAAGGTATATTTCACGACTCAGAACCTGGTGGTCCAGGGCCTTTGCTATCACTTTAAAAAATTCCACATTTTTATTTTGAAATAGTTTCAGATGTACAAGAAGTTGCAAACATAGTACAGAATTCCTTGTACCATTCACCCAGCTTCCTCTAAAGATAATATTTTACCTAATCATAGCAATATTGTCAAAACTAGGAAATCGTGAACTTCGAGATCAACCTTATTCAGACTTCACTAGTTTTCACATGCACTTTCTTTTTTAGTTTTTTTCTTCCCTTTCATTCCCTTTTCCTTTTTCCTTTCCTTTCAATCCTCCTTTTCCTTCCTCCCTTCCCTTCCCCTCACCTCCCTCCCTTCTTCTCTCCCCTCCCTCCCCTTCCTCTTCCCTTCATTTCCCTTATCTCTTTCTGGAACACTCACTTCGAAGATATAAGCTACCATTTTGTGAGTTGCTTCTATGGCTAGAGCCACAGGA
>NW_016806836.1:4933852-5111432 GCF_001698545.2 Rhinopithecus bieti
TCCCTCCCCACCCCCTACCCCTGTGAACTTTGATCATGTGTGTAGATTCAAGTGACTATCCCCACAGTCAGGAGGAGAACTGACCCATGACCACAAAGAAACTCTGCTGTGTTACTATTTAAGAGACACACTCTTCCCCACCCCAGCCCCTGGCAACTACTGATCTGTTTTCTATCACTACAATTTTGTCATTTCAAGAATGTTATATAAATGAAATCAGACAGTATGTAGCCCCTTGAGATTGGCCTTTTTTCCCTCAGCACAATGCCCTGGAGATTCATCAAAGTTGTTGCATGCATCAATAGTTCATTTGCCATTGCTTTTGAGATAAAAGAAGTAGGAATAAGGACACTTGAGGAAAATTTCCTTTGCAAAATACTTTGTTTTCAAGGCTAACCTTTACTTGGGTTTTGTTCCCTCTCAGAAAGCTGGAACAATCTGTTTGACTCTGATGAGCAAGTTGGCAAATTGGTAAATTATCATTTTTATTATTTGATTTGTTAATGTTTTCCCACTGTTATAACAAGGTTCTTTTCATGGGCTCTCAGTTTTGCTTTGGGCTCGATGTACCTGAAGATCTTTTCGACTATAAAGTTGTTCCTGGTATTTGTTAGCTTAATAGCAGGTGCTGTAATGAATAACACCCCCCCAAAAAATTTTAGTGGCTTCACGCAATAAAATTTTATATCTTGCTCCAGCAGCAGACCATATGTGTATGCCTCATCTTTAAAAGACTTTGTTCCCTTAGGTGATTTGGAGATCTAGGTTCACTATCTCCTATGATCTTCAAGTTCCCTGTACCCAGCCATTAGATAGGGCAAGGCATGGAGAAACTCTGGGTTTGAGGTTTGCATGCATCATGCCCAGAAGCGGCATCATGCATCATACATACTTCCATCCCCATTTCATTGGCTAGGATGCATTCCTATGGCTGGACTCAGCTGCAAGGCAGTGGGATGGGAGTGGGTGGAAGGATGGGAAGATGTAGTTCCTGGTAGGTAGCCACATCCTAGAGCCAGCACTACGCCATGAAAGAGGGAAACCACAATTCTTTGGTGGATGGCTGTCTCTGCCTCCGTTCCCATTACAGCGCCCATTTCAGGTTGACAATATCCGTGATAGTACAATGAATGGGACCCAACAGCTCAGGTTTTGAATTTGACTCTTTTTGTTCATCCAAGACAAATCATTTCCTCTCTTTGGTCCTCAGTTTTCTTTTAGATAATTAGTGGGTTAAATTAGATAATTCCAAAGATTTCTGTCTAATATAATAGTTCTACATTGTGCTAAGTTTACTGGTTTCAGACACATGGAAACATCTCTCTGAGGTCTTGGCTGAAGGTGAATTCAGTAAGTCTGGGCTGGTCTGTTCAACCGACGCCCCAGTTTACTGTTACTCATTCATTTTTAACCTAGAGGCTAAGGGAAACCTAAGCATCTCGGTGATCACACAGCACAACTGCTGGTGTAAATGGCAGGATTTTGACAGTTTAGTCAGGAGAGCAGTAAATTCAGCTCCTGATAAATAATTTACTTTGAGAACCAGGAAGCTGGTCTCACTGTCTTGCCTAGCTTGCTGATTGAGGAATGCAGACAATTCTGGTCATGCCAGGAAGGAAAGAAATAAAATTTATCCTCCTAATTCCCTCGACTGTCTACTCTTTGTGCTTCCACTAACGTTTCAGAGAAAACCACAGATTTCTGTTTGCTAGAGCAGTGGATACCTCATTTCCAGGTTGCTTTGTCTCTGCCCAGCCCACAATCACTTGAAGCTCTACCTGTCAGAGTCCCAGGAAAGACTTAATATTGGTGAACAGCATGCTGATGGATGCTGTTAATACCCTGGGTGAAAGGGGAGGAGAAGATAAAGCCCAAATGTCTCCTCGACAGTTTTCCCACCCCCTTAGTCGACAGGAACTGAAGGAGGCCAAGCCCAACTTAACATGCTTCTAAGTCAGTCTTCATTTTGAGTCGTACGTATCATTTCTTTCATGTTTCTGAAGTTGATTCCTGCATGCCTGGGGACCAGAGTAGCTCAGCAATGAATTTAGTTCTCTGTTGTCTGGGTTTTCAGGGGTCGGTGCAACTTGGATGCTCATTAAGATTACTGAGCCTCATCATTTTTAATGTTAGGCCCAAGGTAATATTTAATGAGGCTGAAAAGTATATTAATAAAATTGCTTGTAATAATTAGTGGGAAATTATAATGGTAGGGTGATGGGGAGATTTGAGAAATCAGGAGTGATCAAGACCAATCTCAAATGTCACTACTTATTATTTTTTGCTTTCAATCATCACAAACAACATCTTTGCATTTTCATCTTTGAAAAGAAATTCTTTGATTGGGCTTATGCATATTGCTATTATTTCATGCGATTTTGTTCTCTGCCAAGTATCATAGAGAGTTAGAACTAGACGGGTCTTTAGAATAATCTGTAAACCTTCATGCAGTCTCTGCTGCTTCCCCCGCTCCTCCATAACACTGAAGGCAAATGGATTATCTGAGATTTTGCCTTTATGTGACTTACCTGAAAAGAGGTACTTTCAGGGACTACAGAGTCCACATGAGCTTCTCCGAACATGAGATCAGAAAGAAAAGATCAGTGTGCTCAGGATTCCAGAAAATAGAAATGAAGGCAAAAGCCTAAAAGCTCAGATTTGGGAGGTAGAGATCAGGGACCAAGGTTTTTTTTTGTTTTTTGTTTTTTCTTCTTTTTTTGGAGACAGGGTTTCACTCTGTTGCACAGAGTGAAGTATAGTGGTACAGTCATGGCCCACTGCCGCCTTGACCTTCTGGGCTCAAACCATCCTCTGTCCTCAGCCTCCCAAGTAGCTGGGACTATATGCAGATGCCACTATGCCTAATTTTTGTATTTTTTTGTAGAGATGAAATTTCACTGTGTTGCCCAGGCTGGTCTTAAACTCCTGGATTCAAGCCATCTGCTCACCTCTGCCTCTCAAAGTGCTGGGATTACAGGTGTGAGCTCTTGTGCCTGGCTGGGAACCAAGGTTTTAAAATCAAGGTCTTAAAACCTTAGTAATGTCTCCAGTTTGATGCTTCTGTTAACTCTTCTCTACCAGTCCCTATTTTGTTTCTCAAGTAGATTGGAGGTAAAGCTTCTAAAATGAGCAAGACTCTAGGAAGGCAGGACTTCTTACTCTTACCCTGATTGGGACTTGAGCTGAGGCTTCTTGCGGTTTCTTTATTGTTGCTATTGTTTTCAACTCTGGAGTTTTATTTTGTCCCTTATGAGACTGGGGGAGTCTGCGGGGCGGGGGTGGGTGGGGAAGCTTAAGGAGGCCAAGATGTTTTCAATATCTGAGACAATAGTCATTTGTTGATTGATAATTAGGTGCCTAAGATATTTAGAAATATGTGTTAATTTCTGAGAAATATGTATTTAACTTCTTCCCCCATTTCTTTTGTTCCTTTCTCCATCATTTTCATTGGGAAAATGTGCAAGGCAGGCTCGGTGCTAATTCCTGGGGATATAGTGGTGAGCAGATACAGCTCCTGGTTTTTAGCAGTGATTAAGCAGTCCTCAAACACTGTGGAGAGCAATCACCAGGGTGGTGGCCAGCTCAGTATTGGAGAAGGACTGAACTATCTGGAAGACAGAGCAGTATTTCTAGGCAGGAAAGACAAAGGCAGGAATCCAGGCGGAGCACAAACAGAGGCAGGAACACAAGTGGGTAGTGAAGAGTGCAGGATCCAGGGAACTTCATCATGCTGGATGGCACCATGTCTGTTATGTGAATGCTGGGTGCTGGTGCCTGGGAGTTTGTGTGTGATGGGGATTACTTTAATTCAGTGGATGACGGTGGATGGAGCTGCCACTCATGGGTTGTAATCAGCCCTGCCAGATTTGTGTTTAGAGGAACCACCCTGGCAGCTGGTGCATAGGGTAGGTTGGAGGGGAAAGCCCAGGGGCAAGGGACCAAAGAGGAGTCTGCTGCCACGATCCAGGTACGAGCACTGAACAGTGGCCCTGGGGACAGAATGGAGGGGGTGGATGTGAGATCACAGAGGATGGGTGGGTGATGGGGAAGAGGGAGAAGGAACACAAGAAGATAACTTTCAGGCCAAGGAAATACATGTAAATGGAATTAAGTCATATATGTTTTGGGACTAGTTTCTTTCATTTAGCATGTTTTCAAGGCTCACCCATGTTGTAGCATGTATTAGTACTTCACTCCTTTTTTTATGTCTGAGGCATATTCCATCATATGGAACGTTTCAGGTACAGTTTTTTTGTTTGAACACCTTTACATTTTCACATCTTTGGGGTCTATACCTAAGAATGTAACTGCCAGGTTATCTGGTAATTCAATGTTGAACTTAGCAAAGAAATGCCAGAAGAGGCAAATTTGTGGAGATGGAAAGTGTGTTAGTGGTTACTTAAAGTTGGAAGCATCTGGGGAGATTGAAGGACGATTAGTAAAGGATATGGTTTCTTTTTGTGGTGATGAAAATGCTCTATAATTGACTGTGGTGATGGTTGCATAGATCTGTGATTACACCAGAAACTATTGAGTTGTACATTTTAAATGGTGAATCGTATGGTATCTGAATTATATCTCAATAAACCTATTTTTTAAAAGGGAAATAGACCTCATCTTCTTTGAAGTCCTTCACAAAGCATTAATAAACTTGTAGATTCAAATGCAAACACACCCATTGAAGTTCAGAATTATGCAATTATTTGCACACTTTTTGTTGCACAAACAAGATTGAATGATCCCTGAGGGCAGGGGCCACACCTAGCTTTGTGCTGTGTCTCCAACCCTTGCATGGTGCATGGCACACACCAGATACCCAATAAACATCTGTTGAGTAAGTGAACTGCTTTTGTAGTCCAGAAAACTGGCTTTTTATAGATAGCACGTGGTTTTGTTTTACAGAATAGCCAGGTGGACTCAGTAAACATGTTTCTTTGTTCATTTATGCTAAATTTTGAATCATTACCCCTGTTGTGTTGCTGTGTTTCCTGCCAAGTCTACCACTATAAAGGCAATCGCTTTTACCTCATGCCAGTAAGGGAGGCTGGGCTGCCAAAGACCAGGCTGTCTTCGTGGACATGGGGAATCCCATGACGAGAGCCCAAGATTCTTCTATTACGTGTGCTGTGTTCAGCTCATCTTTTATTATTTTGTTTCCATGAGGCCATTCGTTCAAGTATCAAAAGTACTTCCAGGAATTTTTCATTCATTCACATTTATCCTTTAACATGTAAAATCAAAATTACCTTTAAAAGTTTAGCTTTCTAAAAGTTTGCTACGTTTCCAAGTAATTTTTTTTTTTTTTTTTTTACTAATTGTTTTCATCTTGGTTCCCCTGGAGGCATGTAGTTTCAATTTGGTGAAAAAAGTTCTTAGTGAAATGGGATTTTATTTATCTACCTTGCTATATATTTTTTCCTTTAACTATTTACTTGTTTAAAGCTTGCTGAATTTTAGAGTAAAATAATGTCTTTGATGAGATTCTTTTCCTAGAGAGATACAGCTGCAGTTCAGTAAGAGTTGCAGTTGAAATACAGGAATTTGATTTATAAAATAATGTAGTAGTTTTTTATTTTTACAGTTACAGAGTGTGGCTGGAAGGACCGTAAGTGACCAAGATCTGGGGCGGCTTCCTGAAATGGGTGGATTGGAGCAGAGTTTTAAAGAGATGATTTGGCCAAATGTTTGTGTCTTACTCTTATAACTGAATGATTTCGTTTTGTCTAAGAACATTTTGATGGCAGTTTAAGTTTCTACAAATATTCTGTAGTTATTACAGATTCACATCTGCTCAGGACAAGAGAACTGAAACTAAGGGAAGGGAAAGAGCATTGATTGAAATGCACAGAATGCAGGGGCTCTCCGTTTTACTTAACTGCGACTTATTTAATCTTTGTAGCTAACTTACTTACCAGGCTTTGGACAGGACCTTTGTGGTAAGAGATGCAATTCAAACTGGAGTTAGTAAAAGAAGGGCAATATTATTGGCTCATATATGTAGGAAGTTTAAGGAGTGGCCCGGATTTCAGATATAGCTGGATCCAAGAGCTCAAAGACTGTCACTGGAACATGCAAACATGCTTTCAGCCTGTCTTCACCTCTCCATTTCTTGGTTCTATTATACTTTGCTTTCTCTCTATTGAGCTCATTTTCTAGAATGTTCTATATATTCAGATGCTGTAGATTTCTGTCACTTGTAGAATTTGTCATTCCAGAGAATAGAGCCACTTCCTTCTGATAGTCTCAAAAAACTGCCCTGGGAGGATTCAGATTGAGGGAGGTTGGGTCACTTTCTCATTTTAGAACCTATCAGTGCCCCCAGGAGGTGGGATTGGCTTTCATTGGTCAAGCTTCAGGCCTGTGCTCCTGATAGTGGGAATGGAGGACAGAGATCAGGGCCATCTGTATCCCATGGGATGAGTTCCTCACCAAAGAGGGAGGTTCTGTTATCAGGAAAGGGGTGAATGGAAAGTTTGCTATGCACCCCAGCATTTGGGTTATAATAGTCACATCATTCCCATGTTTCAGATGAGGCGCAGAGAAGTGAAGTGGCCTGCCCAAGGTTATTCATCTGTGAAGAGGTAGACCCAGGATCAGAGCTTACGTTTACCCAGTGTCAAAGGTTAGGTCATGACTGGTTTTCCGTAATGGATTTGAACCTTGTGGTATGAGCAGAAATCCACTGACCCAGGGCTGGGTCTGTCAATGAGCAGAGATGTAGAATGAGGGGAGCTGGTGGTAGATGGCCTGTGAATGCCTTGCCTGTGTGTCTGTGGCCTTGCTCAGCACCAATCTGGGCCTTTAGTAGCTAAGCTGGCCAGACCTTTGTCCTTACCGTGCTCTCTCCCTGGAACTCCCTTCCCATCTTCTTGTCCAGCTGAAATTCTACCTAAACCAAGTGAACTAGCCCAATACCATCACCACCAATCGTGTGTCCCAATGCCACAGCCCTCCCTGAAGGCAGCGCCATGCTCTTGTGTCTCCCTGTTTTCCAACAGGGTCAGTGCAGTGCCTGCCCCATAGTAAGGGCTGAATGAACCAGCCTTGTTACAAGCTGCATCTTCCCTTCCTTGGTAACCTGTGTGGTGACCTGGAGCTCTAAGACCACACTGAGGATGCTTGTGGTCAGCTGCCCAGCACTCCCACTGACAGCCTCCCCTTTCTCCCCTTTGAAAGGGGTACCATAAAACACTGGAAGGATTGGCTGAAATAATCCATGTAAACTGCTTAACATAAAGCTGATGGTACCCCAGTAGCTCAGAAAATATTAGCAATTGTTCTTATTGATAGCCACTGGCTCAGGGAGAGCCCATGATTAGTCTAATCTCTATAGTCAGGTAGTGGCAAAGCAGGTCCTTGAGCCTAGGTCTTCTCGCTCCTATCTCATTTAGGATACATGAACAGGGCAGGAATGAACAGGCCTCCTGCTGCTACCTAAAGCATATTTAGAGCTGAAAGAGGATGCCAGTTGCCCCCAGGAAAGTTTATTTGCCAGAGTGATTTCCCCAGGAAATACTTGGGCAGGAGGACTGAAAGCCTCATGTCAATGGTATCATTTAGGGTTTAAACACAAAGCCAGTCTGCCCTTGTCTGGTCACACAGGCTCGGCAGGAATTGAGTTGTACACAAGGAGTGGATTCTCCAAAGCCTTGGGTCTACCTGTGTCTGAGATGTTGGGATTCAAGATGATAATCAGGTTTTATACTTTTTTTTCCTGTTATTTATACTCCTTTTTACCGTCTTCTTACTTCTTGGGAAATACATTGAAAAGATAGTATTTTTCAGATGTTGAAGTAGAGAGATGACTTTGTGTTTTGAGCTTTCAAAGTAAGTGTGTGTCTACGTATGTATGCATGTTTGTATGTATGTTTTACCTGGCCTTTTATGAATTCAAGAGATCATACATTAGATATATAAATTGGATCTGCTTTATCCAAAGGATATACACTCTTTCGTATTAAAAGTACTGACAGAATGCTGCTACTGTTTGAATTTGAATGTTAACCTCCACAGTCTGCTCTACCACTGTGGACCTGGATCTAGAATAATGGGGCTGAGAGGTGATTGGTCTTCTTTTCTTCTGTTCCTGGGATTGAAGGAGAGATGGGGAACAGGGTAACAGCTTCTGAGGCAGAACCAGCTGCTGAGTATTCAAGCCTCGTTTCCTTCTCTTGTTTAGCTATCAGGTATCCATGCTGATGGCTTCATCTGACACCCCTGCTGCTCTTGGGAGTCAGGCCAAGGGTGTTGTGGGGAAGAGCAGGGCAGATGTGTTACCTATGATGGAGGGTGGATGGACAGAGGCAAGCAGGTGTCTTCATGAGGGTCACTTGCAGGAAGACTGCTGTTGGTCAGCCACCTCTCTCCCCCTACAGGCCCAAGGACAGGACAGGGCTTCTCTCCATGTCATAAACTTTGTCACTTTGTTAATCCTATTTGCCTCTCTGTTGTGGAGCAGATGGCAAACATACATTAGAAATTCACTATCACCAGAAAAATAAAAGAAGAAACATTTTTTCCCCAGGAGAATTTAGAAAAAAAATGGCCAGTATTCTTAGACTTCTCTATAAGGGTCACCAAAACCCATCATTTCTCTCTCCTTAGCCTCTCTCAAATATCTGCTGTTTCCCACCCCCTGGGCTACTGCCTGGGGCCAAGCCCTCGTCTGCTCATGCCTGCTTAGATGTCTATCAACCATCTTTCTAGGTGGGCTCCCTGAACCTGTTTCTGTATCGCCAAATCTGGGTTGCCATGGGGCCATGTCTAAGGTTCCACGACTGGTTGTGCCACACTGTTGTGCACCCCCTTCCCTGGCTCCCTAGGACCCATAGTTAGCCTGCCAGAAGGCAACTTAATAACCACTGGACCCCTGACAGTCTTCCCAGCCAGGGCTCCTGGACTGTCTATCCACCAACCCCTGGCACCAGACTCTTCCATATATCTGCATTTCTCAGGCATGGTCCATCCTCCTGAGTGACCCCTTCCTCTCTTTTTCATCTCTCTGGAAGCCCTTTTCTCCTGGACCCCACCCCCTCTGCCCAGCCAACTTCCAGGAGTTCGTTGCCTCCTTCTGGAAGTGGATCTTTATGCATTCTCTGCTTCCAGGCTGAGCAGAGATCCCACCTCTGTACTACCAGGTTCTCTTCAATGGCTTTTCCAAACGATCCATGCAGTTGATTACCTGCCTGTTTTGCCCACTACCAAGGTGAGATCCTTGCAGGAAGGCTGTGCCTTATTTGCCTTTGTAACCCTGAGACAAGGCTGCAGTGTGTCATGGTGGTGATGAGATGGTGCTGAGTTCAAATTCCACTTAAATTGGTGTGACTTTGGGTAATTTTGTTTAACTTTTCTCAGCCTCTGTTCTGCAGTAGGGACAAAAGAGCCCCTATTTTATGGAGTTCTGTGGGGGATTAATTGAGGTAATTATTGTAGAGCTCTACCTGACACAGATTGAGTGAGCTGAATAAAATGTTAGCTGCTGTTATCATCATTGTCATCATCATCATCATCATTAGTATGATTAGCATCATTACTACGTCCTGGAAAATGTTAAATACTAAATAAGTTGTTGAATATAATGACTAAATGAATGAGCGATATGAGTTATTTAGTTGAATTCCTACTTTATTGGAAATGGAGTTAATAGAAAGCATTAGTTTTCTTATGTCTCTTTTCTCCCTGAACTTTATTTTCCTGCCCCCCAAGAGTGAATGTCTCTCAGACATTAGCAAAACACTTTACTTGCTTAAGCCTCCCAAGAACCAAGAACGCTTGAAAGAGAGCCACTTTGCCCAATACGCTAATAGCTGAAGTCAGGATTCACCTCCCTGCTGGTTGAGTGACACTCCATTTCCCCCTCTTAAAAGAACTAAATGGCCTATATTTCTTTTTTAAATTAAAGTGAATGAAAATGAATTTCAAAACTCCCCTGGAGATGACTGGAGACACACTGGGATGTCAAATAAAAAAGTTGGGAGTTGCTGAGCTCAAGTGCAGCACTGTGGGTTCTCAAGAAAGATGAAACATGAGAAGCATCAGGCGTGGAGGAGGATGGGGGAGAAAGGCAGAGGGCGAATGGGGAAAACAGATTATGAGGCATAGATCTGAGGGGAAGAGGGAGGAGGCAGGGGAAGGGAAGGTGATATTGAAAAGAAACTGTTGCATTGAATGATCTTTAACTTGATGAAAAGAAGCAAAACCAGTCCAAGACATGCTGAATAATTGCCCAAGAATTATTCCTGGCCGCCCTATGAAGGATTTCTCATCCTGCAAAAATATTGAAAGCAGGAGGGAAATTATTCTTTGGAGCTCTCAGAAATTTCTCAGTTCTCTGACTTTGCTAACAAGATTTGAACCCACTATCCTTGTCTCACTGTGAGCCATAGTCAATAGCAGAGCTTGTATCTCCCGAGGGATTGCCTACTGGGTCCATTTTAGTTGAACAAGTGTTCATTGCAACCCAGGTTGTCTTTAGGGCCAGTCTCAGAACTGTGCAGGATGCTGGTGTTGGGACGACTGGTTCCTTGGGTCCAGGGAGATTCTTAGTGAGATGAGGTGAAGCCACAGGAGAACAGCATGCGGATGTGCCCCCACCACAGCCCCACCGCCCAAGCCATCTTAGCCCAGGGAGGAAGTTTTCAGTAGTTTTTTTTTTTTTTCTTCTTTTGAGACAGTGTTGCTCTGTCACCCAGACTCACTGCAAGCTCCGCCTCCCAGGTTCATGCCATACTCCTGCCTCAGCCTCCTGAGTAGCTGGGACTACAGGCGCGCACCAACATGCCCGGCTAATTTTTTGTATTTTTAGTAGAGCCGTGGTTTCACGGTGTTAGCCAGGATGGTCTCGATCCCCTGACCTCATGATCTGCCCACCTCAGCCTCCCAAAATGCTGGGATTACAGGCGCAAGCCACCGTTCCGGGCCTCAGTAGCCTTTTTAGGCCTTGGATGGGACAGATGTGACAGCTGCATTAGTATGGGCCCCTGAGTGCTTCTCTGAGTTCCCACCACTGCTAGCCTTCTTAGTTGCCAACTGCAGTGATTGTCTTAATTCATAAAACAGAACACGTTACCCTCATGGCTCTCTGTTGCATCTGGCTTCCTTTTGCATTTGGAATAAAATCTTAGTGTGGTCTGCGAGATGCTGCATGATACTACCCCTACTCACCTCTTATCCCCTCCCCTGTGTGCACCCATTTCTTGGCCTTTGCACTCACTCTTCCATCTCTTTGGAATGCCCATTCCTGAACTCTGCATGGCTTAGTCCTTGTGAGTTTCCAAGTTTTTTGGCTCAATAGACATTTCTTAGCTATAGAATCTAAATTTGCCTCCCTTGCCTCCTTTCATCCCTTTTTCCCTTTGTTATCTGTAATTGCTGTTTGGAATCGTTATTTGTATTCTTATGCTTGTCCTTCTTCTCCCAGGAGGTTATAAACTCAAAATGGTAGGGATTGTCCTGGTGTGGTGGTTCACACTTGTAATTCTGGCACGTTGGGAGGCTGAGGTGGGAAGATTGATTGAGCCCGAGAGTTCGAGACCAGCCTAGGCAACATAGTGAGACGCCGTCTTTACAAAAAAAAAAAAAAAAAAAAAAAAAAAAAAAAAAATTAGCTGGACATGGTGGTGCATGCCTGTAGTCCCAGCTACTTGGGAGGCTGAGGTAGGAGGATCACTTGAGCCCAGGAGGTTGAATTAAGAGTGAGCCGAGATAACACTGCTGGACTCCAGCCTAGGTGACAGAGCGAGATTGTGACTCAAAAAAAGAAAAGAGAAAAAAAAGAGTTTGTGTCTATCTTGCTTGGTGCTTTGCCCCAGTGCCTGGCACAAAGTAGTTGCTCAATAAACAAATAAAGATTGGGTTATTGTATCTGATCTGCCCATGGAGGCTGTGTCAGTACCAAATAGCGCTAACGAAATTAACTGAAGGGAGGAATTTTAGGGAGAAGAGGTATTTTGGAAGGAATGCTACTAACTCAGGGGACCTGGGCCAAATCCTCTGCCCCCTTGGACTTGGGTGCTCTGTTTCTAAAAGAAATTATCCTCAAGGATACTCCCTCCTGGGTCTCAACATTTATTTGAGTGTAAAACTCTGAAACATAATAATCTCTTGATTGACAGCTCTCTGGCCCAAGCCTGGCCCAGAAATGTTTTCCTGAGGAGATGTTCCTTCCTGCCTTCCCATCTTACAGTGACATTTTAAGGCTTAATTAGAGGCTGTTACCCCATCTTAAGTAGTCATATGCCAGACCTGCCAAATAACCTTAACGTTGAGTGCAGGGATAGGAGAGTGGAATAACAACTTGATTTTGAGTAGTTAAAAGCAAAAAGCCTTTACACTGCAGCTGCTCACTTCCTTGCTTTAACAAGTTAAATGAATTCTGTATGAAACTTTTAATCTGTTCAATAATATTTTATTGAGTTGTCTGCACCGTGCACTATACTTGCTGTCTACTACTTAGGATGAGAAGAACCCTGTGCTGAGTGTCTTATGCACCTTGCTGCATTTAATCCTCCTGACAATGCTTGGAGGTGGGTGCTATCAGTGTCCCTGTTTTACAGGTGGAGTAGCACAGGCTTGAAGGGGCTGCCTCAGTAACAAGGCCATGTGGCAGGGAGGTGCTGAGGCCAGACTTGAATCCATGCCATCCATGTTGGCAATTCTGAAAAGAGGGAGCTGTTCCTTTTTCAATCCCCTTTATAGTACATTATGAAATCTGTTCCTGAGGACTTCATAATGTACTTGATCACAGCAGGAGTGACACATTGGAAAGGATTAGTAGCTATGCAGCCCACTCTCCACTGTGCAAGTCTTCCTGGAGAGTGGGAAACTGTAATCTTCCCTGGCCAGTCTCCCTTGCAGACACTGTCACCACCAGCCTTTGAGGCTGCCCTAAGCCCCATGTATGCAGGTGTCCACTCCTGGTCAACTGCCCTCTGGTGAGACTCGCCTTCTCTCTTCTCTCAGCCCCTGCCCGCCTGTGGATTTGCCCTTCTGCTGGGCTTCCTGGCTGGATTTGTTTTCTGGTCTCCTGCCAGGACCTAAGGCTGGCGGGGGCTCCAAATTCTGCCTAGGCCTAATCATTTTCTCATGCTGGCAGCTGGATTGTTGCTGCTCTCCAGGGTCCTGCTCCATCTGCCTTGGACCACTCGAACCACAATGATGCCATCTCACAGACACTTCTCCTGGGTGTCTGTCCATTGAACAAGCCCTGGGACTCCCTTAGGCCGGCATCACAAGAGACCATACTTGGGCATGTCAGCCGCTCTCTGTGGTGGGGCAAGCAGACAGAGGAAGAAGAAAGAAGCTCTGAATCTGAGAAGTCTTACCCACTTCTGGGTAACACATCACAAAACTAGGAAGTAGGGAAGTCTTACCCACTTCCCAACCTTGTGATGTGAAAGCACTTTATTAAAAGATCATCTTCTTGGCCGGGTGCGGTGGCTCAAGCATGCAATCCCAGCACTTTGGGAGGCCGAGATGGGCGGATCACAAGGTCAGGATATCCAGGCCATCCTGGCTAACACGGTGAAACCCCGTCTCTACTAAAAAATACAAAAAAACTAGCCGGGCGAGGTGGCGGGCGCCTGTAGTCCCAGCTACTGGGGAGGCTGAGGCAGGAGAATGGCGTAAACCCGGGAGGCGGAGCTTGCAGTGAGCTGAGATCCGGCCACTGCACTCCAGCCTGGGCGACAGAGCGAGACTCCGTCTCAAAAAAAAAAAAAATCATCTTCTTCACATTATTCAGGCTGATGACTCACTGGGTGACCCTGAAAAGGTCATATTCTTGCCTCAGGCCTCAGTTTACCCATTTTTATGTTTTTAATTTTATTTTAGAGACGGAGTCTTGCTCTGTGGCCCGGGCTGGAGCGCAGTGGCGCAATCTCGGCTCACTGCAAGCTCCGCCTCCCAGGTTTACACCTTTCTCCTGCCTCAGTCTCCTGAGTAGCTGGGGTTACAGGCGCCCGCCACCACACCCGGCTACTTTTTTGTATTTTTAGTAGAGACGGGGTTTTACCTTGTTAGCTAGGATGGTCTCGATCTCCCGACCTCGTGATCCACCCACCTGGGCCTCCCAAAGTGCTGGGATTACAGGCATGAGCCACCGGGCCCGGCCAGTTTACCCATTTGTTAAATAGGAAGGCTGGACTGGATAATTTTACAAGTCTGTGGCCTGGGGTCTCTGTGCGTGTTCCCTGGTCTGTCCTTGAACTTTAACCCACTTCTATGCAAAGGAATGAAGTGCATTAGGATTGTGAGCCTCAGAGGCAGGAAGGCTCAAGGCGAGGTTGGCTGCCTGTAGGCTGTGTAACCTTGGGAAAATGAGTTACGCTCTCTGAGACCTGATTTCTTCATTTGTGAAACAGAGTCAACACTCAAATCTTCCTTAAAGGTTATGAGGATTGAACAGGATAATTCAGACAAATTATTTAGCTTATATCTAGCACACAATAAAATCTGAGTTAATACTAAGTATTGCTTATTTTTTTCTCTTTCCTGCTTGCCTTAATTCCTGACTCTCTTGTCTTTTTGTCTTTCATTTTTTCTCAGGATATGGAGCTCTTCACTCTTCTACCTTTTGTACTGAAATTAATCAGTACAATTAACCCATCAAAGGATGTTCCCAGTGCTTCCCTGAGGGCTGAGGGAGGGCATCCTTTGCTAGCCTCTCACACCCCTGCCAGATACAGTGTATTTGCAATCAACACTTCACCTTGCAGGGGACCAGATTCCTGGCATCTGGCGCACCTTGCTCTGGCAAAAGAAGGCTTCCTTTTCATTAAGACCAGAGTCCTGGAGGCCAGAGGCATGATATGTTTATCTCATCCAGTGCTTACAGATTGTCTGTATCCTTTCTGTGATTCAGATGGGCCACATGTGACCATGGACCATTGCACAGTACACCGGGCAATAGGATACTTGGAACTGAAAATTGATGATTCTACATATGGATGGTAACATGGTTGAAGTACAGGCAAAGTAGGAGGAGAATAGCAAAGATGTGGCACAAAACCACAGTTAAGATGATCTGAGATGATAGAAGTTCAAATTGGAAGGAGAAAGTGGCATAAACCATTAGGGCTTGGGATAGAGGAAATCTTGGAAAGATGGTGGGTGGGAGGAGAGATGGCGGGTGGGAGGGTGGGTGGAAGAATGCCCTTCTCACTACCTGGGTCCAAGGCAACTTACCTTGTGTGGCTGCTCTTGTGCTTGACCGAGAGGCAGATTGAGCTCTGTTCTGAGGCAGCTGAGAGTTATAAAACCTCTGCTTGTGAAAGATTCTAAGGTCACCAATGGGGGGCTCTTCTGGAGGCAGTGATTTGTGGGAACAGAGTTTTGCAGTTATGCCCCTTTCTCTTTCCCTCCTGCAGCCGGGATCTGCTATCCCCAGGAGCCCATTTTTCATTTTCAAGCCAGAGCTGACTGTTGGCTCTGGGCAGGACAAGTTTGGCTTTAGGAGATGATATATAGTGTCTAAGTGTGCTGCCTGGTTAGTAAATTATCCCCTGGATCACTGGACGATGAGACATTTTAAATTGCAGCCTACAGGCTTCACAGAGCCTCTGCATTCTGAATTTGCAAAGGGAATTGGCCCCGAATAAACAATGTACCTACTATGTGCTGCAGCAGTGGCACCACTGGTCTTTAGGAATCTCTGTACCTAAGCAGGGGAAGGGAGGAAAATAGCCCGTAATGAGCACCCGCTGTGCACCAGGCCTTTAACATGTCTTGTTCCATTTAATCATCACCACAGTTCAATGGAGCAGCTATTATACAAATGGGGAAATTGAGGCTCAGGGAGGGTGAAGGACTTTCTGAACATCAGATTCTGGTACATGTCAGTCCTCGAACTTGAGTTCAGTCATGCAAAAATCAGTTCTCTTTCGATTTGAGTGACAGCCATTTAGACCAAGGGTCAGTAAACATTTTCTGTAAAGTGACAGGTTGTAAATATTTTAGGTCTGGTGGGACATATTTCTGCCTCATGTACTCAATTTTGCCACAGTAGCATGAAAGCTATTGATAATACCCAAATAAGCTTAGCTATGTTCCAATAAAACTTTATTTACAAAAATGCTAGTGGGCCATATTTGGCCCGTGGACTGCAGCTTCCCAACACTTATCACAGAATATTTGGCATGACAGTAAACACCACATTTGCTCACCATAGGACACCTAGGTTTACTTTCCAGCCGAAAATGATTCTTGGAAGAGGTAGCCCTTGTATGATGATCTAAGGGAAGTAGGTGGCATGTTATGGCCTTTGCCCAAGACTGGCAAGGCTCTTTTAGGTGCTTTCCTGCAACTCGATGTTGCTGACTTTGGGGAGACAGGGCAGACTTGTCCCTGTTGTCCACATGCAGGAGTCCTGTGATGTAGATGGAATTAAATGAAAGGAGATAAGATTAGCATAATTTGCTGCTCTATTGTCACCTTCATAAATTTTAAAAAGCCAATTCTAAAGCTAATTCTAATGACATTTAAGAACATTATTTGTAGTTTTAAAAGTAAATTTGTATTCCCTGAATTTATACCACACAATACATTAAAAAGTACTGTGGCCCAGTGTGTACGGCTGTGGTTAGCTAAACAGAAAGCTCTGGGTTCAGATCCCAGCCCTGGCACATTCTAGCTGCAGGTCTGAAGCAAGTCATTTAAGCTCTCTGAGTCTTAGTTTTCTTAACTCGTAAGTGATTGGAGACATGTTCTCAAACTTTAGCTATATTAGAATCACATGGAAGGCTTGTTAACCACAGATTGCTGGGCTCTATGCCTGGAGTTTCTGATTTAGTAGATCCGGGGTGGATCCAAGAAATTGATTTTTCATATGCTCCCAGGTGATGCAGATGCTGCTGGTCTGGGTGCCACACTTTGGGAAACACTGGGCAAAAGAATACTAAATGTTCCAGGTTCGAATTATTTCCCAACAGACAGTCTTTGAATGAGGAATGGAGTGGAGGCAGGAAGCAGGGAATTCCCACTGTAACCTCAGTAATCACGAGTGGGCATATGGAGACACAGCTTTTGAAGCAAAGGAAAATCAGCCATGGCTACCCAGACATGGCCTCAGGCAGGTCTAGCTCTCAACAATCTTATTCGCAATGCTTTTTCTGGAAGGGTTGCTAAGGAAAGGAGACACAGATGGGGGCTTCCTCTTTGGTCCTCTCCTGACAGGAGGAGGAAGTGTTAGCAGGTGATTCTATCTTTCAGGACCAAGGACAGCGAGGGAGTCTGTTATTCCTGTGAAAGCAGAATAAAGGGTTGTGAGGGGGTGCAGGTATGTGCAGGTAAAATGCTTTATAACACGGAATCTGGCATATGCCAAACAGCTAGTAAGTATTGACTGTTACAATTTTGTGTATTTTAAAAATATTTATTGTTTTCTAAGTATATGTAGTGAATAATTTTCTGTCCATCCTCCCCAGTTCTGCTCTCTATTGGCAACCATATTGGCCATGTGAGGTATATCTTTTAGGTATTTTATGATTGATAGTCATAATTCTAAATATTGACAAACAGCTATCTGAAAGAGTTGTGGTTTTTATCCTCCATTCCCAGCACTGGTTTTCATCAGTCTTTTTTATCTTCTTATTGCATAGATGAGAATTTTTTGATTAGCCTTCAGTTATTAGTGAGGTAGAAAAATATTTTCAAGTGTTACTTGATGTTTTGCATTAATTTTCCTTCCTGTGCTTTAGTTGCTCATACTCTGCACATTTTTCTTTTGGGTGATTTTCTTCTTCTCCTTCCTTCTTTTTTCTTTTTTACTCTTTTTTCTGAGACCAGATATTGCTCTGTTGCCCAGGCTGGAGTGCAATGGTGCTATCTCAGCTCACTGCAACCTCTGCCTCCCAGGCTCAAGAAGTTCTCCTGCCTCAGCCTCCTGAGTAGCTGGGTAAACAGGCGCATGCCACCGCACCTGGCTAATTTGTGTGTGTGTGTGTGTGTGTGTGTTTTGTAGAGATAGGGTTTTGTCATTTTGCCCAGGCTGGTCTTGAACTCTTGGGCTTAGGTGATCTGCCCACCTTAGCCTACTGAAGTACTGGGATTGCAGGCATGAGCCACAGAGCCCAGCCTGGTTTTCTTCTTTTTTATTTGTGAATGGTCTTTGGATGCCAGAACTATTAGTTCTTTCTTTATCTTATATGTTGCAGTAGTTTTTTTCTCAGGTGGTGGTCTTCTTTTACTTGATTATGGGTTTTATTTTGGTCACAAGAAGTTTTTTATTTGTTTTAAGTTTTATGTGATGAAATTTATCAGTATTGATTTTTTTTTCAGTTTGGTTTTAATATGGATGATACTTTTTATTACTACATTGGAACATCCTATTTAAGAAATGTGTGACGAATACAGAAATGTATATTAAAATGTTCAATTTAAAGCTGATTATAAAATGTACTTTGTAATTTTGTTTAGAAATTGATATTCACAATATACTTCATTGATAAATAAGTAATCTTTTAAAACAAAGCAGTATAACCTTCCTTATAGTAAAAAAAAAAATCTTAAGACAATGTATTCAGAAGGTGTGGAAATACACCATTTCTACTGTAATATTATGTATACTTTTCTGGAAAATTTGCAGTTTGCAAATTCTTTTTTTTTTTTTAAATTATACTTTAAGTTCTAGGGTATGTGTGTACAACGTGCAGGTTTGTTGCATATGTATACATGTGCCATGTTGGTGTGCTGCACCCATTAACTCATTTACATTAGGTATATCTCCTAACGACAGGCCCTGGTGTGTGATGTTCCCCACCCTGTGTCCAAGTGTTTATGCAGCCAACAGACAGATGAAAAAATGCTCATTATCACTGGCCACCAGAGATATGCAAATCAAAACCACAATGAGATACCATCTCACACCAGTTAGAATGGCGATCATTAAAAAGTCAGGAAACAGCAGGTGCTGGAGAGGATGTGGAGAAATAGGAACACTTTTACACTGTTGGTGGGACTGTAAACTAGTTCAACCATTGTGGAAGACAGTGTGGCGATTCCTCAAGAGTCTAGAACNATGTGCCATGTTGGTGTGCTGCACCCATTAACTCATTTACATTAGGTATATCTCCTAACGACAGGCCCTGGTGTGTGATGTTCCCCACCCTGTGTCCAAGTGTTTATGCAGCCAACAGACAGATGAAAAAATGCTCATTATCACTGGCCACCAGAGATATGCAAATCAAAACCACAATGAGATACCATCTCACACCAGTTAGAATGGCGATCATTAAAAGTCAGGAAACAGCAGGTGCTGGAGAGGATGTGGAGAAATAGGAACACTTTTACACTGTTGGTGGGACTGTAAACTAGTTCAACCATTGTGGAAGACAGTGTGGCGATTCCTCAAGAGTCTAGAACTACAAATACCATTTGACCCAACCATCCCATTACTGAGTATATACCCAAAGGATTATAAATCATGCTTCTATAAAGACACATGCACACTTATGTTTATTGTGGCACTATTTACAATAGCAAAAACTTGGAACCAACCTGAATGTCCATCAATGATAGACTGGAATAAGAAAATGTGGCAGATATACACAGTGGAATACTATGCAGCCATAAAAAAGATGAGTTCGTGTCATTTGTAGGGACATGGATGAAGCTGGAAACCATCATTCTGAGCAAACTATCACAAGGACAGAAAACCAAACACAGTATGTTTCCATTCATAGCTGGGAATTGAACAGTATTTTATTGATTTTTCATCTTCGTGTCTTCATCAGAAAGGCCTTCCTCACTCTCATGAAATATACTTTCTTTTTTTTCTGGTACTTTTATGGTTCTTCTTTCCTTCCCTCCCTTCTTCCTTTCCTCTCTTTCTTTTTTAAATTTAAATCCTTAACATATCAGGCCCTTATTTTGGTGTAAGGAGTGAGATAGAGATCGTGTTTTATTATCATTTTATTTCAAGATGATAGCTAGTTGTCCTAATACCTCTTACTGAATAATTCATATGTTTTCTACTTACAGGACATGCAACCAGAATAATATGTATTTTTGGGTCTAATTAGCTTTCATTTATTTCTTTCTATCCGTACAGCGATACTATCTTGGTTTACTACTGTAGCTGTGATATGTTTTCATATTGGAGAGGATTGTTCCCCCAGTACTCTAAAATCTCAAACGTTTCCCAGGCATTTTACATTTTATTCTCCCAGAAAATTTTAGAATGATTTTGTCAGGTGCTCCCCTGAAATCTTGTTTGAACTTTGGTTGGCTCTGTATTGGATTTATAGATTAAGTTAGAGACCTCAGGCATTTTCACAATGTTGATTTCTCTTATCTAAGTACAAGATACCTCCTGGCATTTACTCAAATCGCTTGTGTTATGCCCTTTGGTGGACTTGAAGAGTTTTCTTTTTTAAGGTCTTGCATATTTCTTGTTTATTTTTTGTTTATCTTTATTTCTTTTGTATATGGGTTAAATGTTTCTGTTATATTTTCTAATTGGCTATTGCTCATATAAATAGATGTGGTTTTAGGCACATATTTTATATCTGGTTCCCATACTAAAAATCTTATCATTTCCAACAGTTTTTATGCCCTTGGGTTTGAAGGTAGACAATAATATCATCTACGCATAATGATACTTCTGTCTTCTCTGTTTTAATACTTATAGCTTTTTTATTTTTATTGCTGTGCTTGTGCTATAAAATCCAGAATGAAGTTAAATAATAATAGCAGATATCCTTTTTTTCTGATTTAATTATAATGCTTCTGAAATTTTATTAAGTATGATGACTATTTTTTCACATAAATATTCTTAATCATTTTGAGGAACTCACATGCTATTTCTAGGTTATTTTTATATGAGGAACAAATGTTGAGATTGTCATGTGGTTTTACTCCATTGACCTATTATTTTTACAAATTGTATAACTAAATTTCTAAATATTAAACCATTGTTGTAATGAACTTTAATTGGCCATGGTTTTTATCCCTTTAATATAGTACTAGATTTGATTTACTAGTATTTTATACAGCTCCTTAATCCCTTGTCTGAAACCCTTTGGGCAAAATGTGTTTGTAATTCATATTTTATTAGATTTTAGGGAGGTAATATGATGTGTATATTGTGAATGTTATGTAATAGCCCCAGTGGAGTCTGAGGAAGTACTCCTTAATCAAGCACGTTAATATTTATACAACCAAATATATGACTTCAAAGTGAAGTCAGATAAATAATGCTATAAATAGGCTCAGGTCAGGTGTATCCACAAAAGCAGTTTAGCTCAGATTTTTTTTACTGTCTTAAGATGGGTTTCCCAGCAGCACACCCCGAGACAAGGGTTCATATGAGAATGATTGATTCAGAAGTGTTCCCAGGATACACAGATGGAAGAGAAGGAAACCAACAAGGGTATGATACTACGCAAAGTCTCCCAGAAGGTCACTCTAGCTCACTTGCACAAGGGAGTTCTGGAAACAGTATAGATGACTCTTTAGGGCTGTCTCTATTGGGACAAGGAAGCGGGAGATTTTACATTCCTGTATGCCTCCGTCATAGGTGCACCCAATGAGGGTTATGTGGAAGGAAGGGGAGTGTGGGTTGCCACCAGAAGACTTGTGAAACAAACAAAACAGGTTTCAGAACTTGTTGACTTTCACAGTTCTGGGTACCAGATTGTAGAGTTGTATTTGATTTTACCTTTAACATCCCAGAGTGAAGCTGTTTTGTTCTCTGCTTTGTCCCACTTGAGCTTGGTAGCAGGGTTTTACTGGTGGCTTAAAGGGCATGAGGTCCCTCTCTCTTGTTGTGGCTGTAGATCAGTTTATGAAGCATCAGAATCATCAGTTCCCTGAAGGCTTTTCAGAAGTAGCCTGCAAAGTCACCTGTCATTGCACCGTTTTTGAAGGCAAATTTGATGTATATTTAAGTTTTAAAATAATGGTTATTTATGTAGTCAAATCAGTTTTGATTTTATATTTTCCTGTAAAATAGTGCATTTCTAGGAGATGTGGTTTTCTAGCATAGTTTCACCTAGTAGTCTTTCATAAAATGTGCATATGTTTCATAACTCACCATAAATGCAATTACTTATCTTTTTCCTTTACAGTGAGCTAAAGCAGAGATTTTGCTTAATTCATTGTTGTGTCACCAGTTTTTGCCACTTTACAGGTGATCAATGAATACTTGCAGAATGAAAGAAGAATTGAATTTGGCATATTCACCTCGTCAATTTCTAATGTTGTTTGTTTATCTTTTTCCCTCTTGCCAAAGATATATGTATTTTATGGTCTTTTGAAAAGAACCAGCTATTATATGGATCAGTCCTATCATTTAGAAAATTTTGAATTTATTAAACATTCTTTTTAGTTTATTCATTTTCTTGCATTTCTATATATTTTAAACTTATAAGTTCATTGGTCATTTTTAAAATTCTAATTCTAACTTAATTGGAAAAGTCAAGGTATGTAGATTTGTTTGAATACAGCTTTAACTGCAACCGGAAAGTCTTAAATGGTATTTTTTCTCCATTTTCCTAACTAGTCTGTAATTATATTTTACTTCTTCCTTAATGAAATAGGTTATCATGTTGTTTTAAGGTTTTGAATGGGGTTGAGTTTTAAATATCTAACCTTTTATAGCTAACATCAGTTTTATTCTATTGTGAGCTGTAGAATTTAATCTTTGGAATTTATGGGTTTTTTTTTTTGTAAATTCTTAAAAACAAAATTAAATTTTCTCTTTCTTTCTTCTCTTCTGCCTCCACCCTACATCCCACAAAACCTTATGACAAATTTGATGAGTTATTCCTCCAATTATCGAGATTGAATAGTATGGACTAGGTTGCATTTTTCTCCTTTTTTGGGAAGGCAATGTAAAAATAAAGCTGGGCATCGTGGTGCATGTGTGCAGTCCCAGCTACTTTAGAGGCTGCAGCAGGAGGAGCAGCCCAGGAGTTAAAGGTTGTCGTATGCCATGATCCCACCTGTGAATAATCAGTGAACTGCAGCTGGGGCAGTGATACACGGTGAGATGCCAGGATACACAGTGAGGGAAATACATAGCAAAACACAAATGTTTTTTAAAGCAACAAGTGATTTGCATGACCAGCTCATTCAGTTTCATAGTACATGCAACTCAGTCTTGTTGCTTTTGCTTTGCTGACTCCGAAGGAAGCATTCCAGAGGGAGTGTTTTTCTCCAGCTGCATTTGCCTTTGTCCTTAGGTTGGGACCCCTCACTGATGCTTGGACAGACTCCCCAGTGCTCCCTGGTGCCCAGGGGAATGAGTGTTACTGGTGTGTGATTGCTGGTCCAGGAATGTTATCCACTGTACGTTTATGGTTCAGGGCAGACTCCTTTCCATCCTCACCTTGCAGACAGAAGCGTAAATATCAGTCTTGGACATTATGGTGATGACATGTACATTTTCAACAAGGGTGCTTTATCTGGAATTTTCCTTAACTAGGTGGCCTGCTGTAAGTGTGGAAAAAAATTGACACAGGAGAGTAATTAACCTTGCTCAGTGGACTCCAAATTCTGTTTTCCTAAACTGTTGGGAACTTCTTTGCACTTAATCTTTGAGCTTTGACATCCAAGCACACCTTAGGACTTGCCAGGTCTCAGTAGTTACCTTTGTTCATCTGGTTTTTGAAAACAAATTTCCTCTCTTCCTTCCACAAAGGATTATGGAATACCCACAGTGTTGAAAGGCAAAAACAAGGATGAATCAGACAGAACTCTTGTCCTTTAGAACAGAGGCCGGAAAATGACAGCCTGGCGGGGAAATGCAGCCTGTGACCATGTCCAACTTACCACTTGTTTTTGTAAATGAAGTTTTATTGTCTTTTGTGCTATAGTAGCAGAGTTGAGCAGTTGCCACCCACAAATTCTAAAATATTTACTCTCTGGTCCTTTACAGAAGCATTTTGCTGACCTCTGCTACAGAGAGTTGAGGTCTAGGCAGAGAGAAAACACAGACCTCCAGACAGCAAAATGTCCAAGTGCTCTTGGTAAAGCCTGGATCCACTTCCTGGGTGGTTTCGAGGCAGAAGTGTTCTTGCAGACCCTCGAGTGTGTTCATGGCTTGGTGTGCTGGGCCAGCTTCCTTTGGTCTGGATTGCTGAGGGGCTGGGGCACTATGAGGGGTCTGTTCTCACTTCCCTGAGGTTTCAGAGCTGCAGTTGGGTGCCCAAGCCCAGCCAACCAGAAAGTAGTGCTGTCTTTTCCTTTGTCTCTGTTTATTCTGCTTGTGACTCCTCTAACAAATCACACTGGAGGTGGGTAGAATTAATGGGTGAGTCCCCTAATCCCAGCATTATTACTAATAAGTGTTGAAGCATACTTAGAGATTGGACATGCTGAGGAGAAGGCTGGGGTGGGGTTGAGGTAGGGGTGAAGGCAGGTGTTGTGAGGACAGACAGGGACTCCCCTCCCCAGCAGGTAATCCTAGCTAAGCACAGACAAAACCCGGTTCTGGAGTGCTGAAGTGGGGAATTCCTTGGGTTTGGTCAACAGGAGGGATGGAGCATTAGTGTTTCTTGGCCTTTTTCATTCTACTACGAATTTATTTGCCTCTAACATCTGTGCTCACAGTTTTGAAATACTGGGTTGGTGCAAAAGTAATTGCAGTTTTTGCTATTACTTTTATGGCAAAAACTGCAATTACTTTTGCACCAGCCTAATATTAGAATTAGGGCTATTTCTCCTTTCAGTTTCTGAACCCTGAGGCTGTTTAATTTTTTTTTTTTTTTTTTTTTTTTCAGTTAGTGAAGACATTGTCTCTCAGCTTTTTAAAATTCCACCTCCTGGAGGATTCATTTGCCCTTGGAGGATTGTAGGGGTTTGGAGAGTCCTGACTTCTTCTGCAGTAGCCACATCAGGCGTTCCCGTGTTCCCCAACCTATAACACACACCAGGCAGGTAACAGCAGTAGCAGTTGTGACTAGGACTCAGCTCCTGGTTTGTTTCACCCATCCCTGCCTCTACAAGATGCATCGAAGGGAGGGGGTTTCCTTCTTTCCTTCCAGGTGCATTTTGGTTCTGAACTTGATGCCAAAGTCTGGGCTCTTGTACTGAGAGGCTGTTGTGACCTGGCTGCCTGAGGAAATCACTTTTGTGTCACCCCCATCTGGGACTTGCTTGGATGGTTCTTTCTGTGGGTCAGGAAAGACAGGTTTCTTCTAGAATGGAACGCACAAGCAGGAAAGAGCACGAGCTCCAGGGCAGAGGCCTCCGGACCTCTCAGAGCTTCTCTGGCTGTATGACTGGGGCAAATGAGTTACTTGTCAGAGCTCAGTCTTCCTCTTTATAAAATGGGGCCAGTACCCTCTACCCAATATTGGAATCATGAAGGTGAAGGCATAGTGTGGCGAGAGGCAGCAGGGTGATCAGGAGCGAAAGCTCTAGGGCCGCAGTTGGACATTCCAGGTTCTAATCCCAGCTCCACCGCTTGCTGCATGACATTGAGAGCTGCTTAAGGTCACTGAGCTCAGTGTTTTTCTGTAGAGCAGGGACACTCTCCCTCCTTCCTGATGACCTTAGCGTCTGCCTCCACCTTCCCATCTTCTCTGTGCTTCATCTGCTGAGCTCCTTGCAGATTTGGGGGTAAAATTACCCTATTAATCTATCTTTTGTAAATACACCTGTGAAAGAAGGAGATCTTGCCTTTACTCATCTTTTCATTATTATGATAATAGCTTTCAACTTATAACTAATTAGCATTGCTCCTTCCTAACCTGGACTTTATTATGAGAAGCCAGGAAGGAGTCCAGAAGCAGATGCACGGTGGGTGGGAGCCCGTGTGTGGATGATGCGGGAGTTTGGTGTGGCAGCTTCTGAAGGTGTGAGCTCCCAAATGCCCTCACTTATGGGTCCTGGTGGTGGAGAGGGTGGTTTCCATCCCCTACAGACTGGGACTCAAGTGGGGCTGACCATCTCTCAGCAGGAGGTGGACAGGTGCAACTGAACACATGGAGGGAGGAAGCAGCCAGGGAGAGGTATCTGGAAGCCACACCTTGAGACTGTCAGGAGAGAGACCCAGAGATGTAGTAAAGAGGAAGGCTCAAGGGGTCCTAAGTCTTGTCTTCACATCTACTGACATGTGGCCCTGGACTTGTTCTTTAGGTCCCCAAAGAGAGATCCAAGAGAAATGGGCAGTGGTCACAAAAAGGCAAATTTGGATACAATGTAAAAGATGTGTCCTCTATTGTGACATTCTTAGGTATCAAAATAGCTGTCTTCTTTGGGAGGTCTCAGGTGCCGCACACACCACACAGACATACACACTGCTAGAGACATTCAAATTAATTCAAGTTTAAGGACACGATGGCTTGGCATAAATTTTATAGATGGAAATTTGGACCAGAGAGCCGCCAAGACCTCTGCAATTCTGTATCACGCATCGCGTGTTTGTATCTGGGAGGTGTCTGGAAAGGGAGTTGGATATCTAGCTGCTGCTATTTTGCTTTTACTTATTAGTATTGTTGTGGAATAAAGGCTTCGCTTTTTACTGGCAGGGTAATGTAGGCCATTCTCCTGAACCAAGAAGACTTGAAAATGTAGGAGGGATGGGAAGGAAATGCCATAATGACATGCATAGATCTGCTTTGATCTCAGGCCTGATGCTCTGTGGGGGGCTAAGATAAGAGATTCCAATTCCCCTGTGGACTCTTCTGGAACTACAGAGGCATTAGCTTTCCTCTGTTTATCAAGTGAACATAAACAGGTACAAAAATGGTTTCCCTTCTCCCTTCTGAATTAATTATATATATTTCCCCCCTCAGATTAATTAGGTTTATTTGCCACTGTTTTTTTTTAATTATTATTTTATTTTAATGAAAAGATTTGGGACAGTGGGTGAGGGGCATAGAGAAAATTTAGATAATCACTGAGGCTGTTTTGCTCCCCCAGGACCTCAAAGCAGCCCTTATCAGCACTATTCAATAGAATTCTCTGTGATGGTGGAAATATTCTTAGACATGACCTACTCAATATGTTACCCGCTATAGCCACTGGCCACATGTGACCACTGACCACTAGAAATGTAGACAGTGCACCTGAGGAACTGATGTTTAAATTTTGCTTCACTCTGTATTGATGCAGGTCCAGGAAGAAAGAACAAAATTCTGGATCAGCCACATACATGTTATGTGACCTCAGACAAGGGACTCAGGTTTCTGTGCTTTAGTTTTCTTAAGTGTAAAATGGGAGTGATAATGGGGTGATATGGGTGATAGTGCCTGGTACTCGTAGTATTCATGCGTGATGTCTGTGATGATTTTTGGCCATTCTGCCCCAAATCTCTGGTCACCTATTTCCGAGTCTTCACTGAGCTTCCTTTCAAGCCAAGTTCTGCCTTGACTGGGGCAGCGAAGAAGGTCAAGGAGAACCTTTGTGGTTGGGGAGTAGAGTTACCTAATGCAGAAACCCCTGAGCAGCAGGATTTCAGAGTACTGATGAGGCTCAGACCCTAGGTGTTTTTGAGAACCCATGAAAGGGCATTGGAGGTCTTCCTCTCCAGAGAGAGTCCCTTAGATTGTCCTTTTGGTTGGTCTTCCCTGTAGTGTGGCTCCTGTACAGAGAGATTCATACCTTTTGAAGATAAACACCAAAATGTATGAGGAGAATGTAGACTCTGAGTCAGACACCGCTGAAGTTAAATTTCAGTCTGATTCCATGATCACTTGGGCAGATAATGTAACCTCACTGAACCTCCATGTTCTTGTCTGTAAGAATAGAACCTATTAGAAAGTGTTGTGCCAGTGTCTTAGTCCCTTCAGCATTCTGTAACGAAATAAACCTTAGACTGGGTAATTTTTAAGCAATAGAATTTTATTGCTTACAGTTCTGGAGGCTGGGAAATCCAAGATCACGACTCCAGCAGATTCAATATCTGGTGAGGGCTTGCTCTCTGCCTCAGAGATGTTGTCTTGTTGCTGTGTCTTCGCTTGGTGGAAGACAAGTTGTTGTTCCTTGAGAGGGTGTGTAGTGGATGCCAATAGCTGCCTCTCAGACTCAGATTCCCTGTTCAGCACCCAGGCACTCATTGCCCCGGCTGCTGAGAGTGTTTACTGCCACCGACAGCTTAGCAGAGTCTTGTCCTGGTAATGTCCTTCTGTGGAAAGGAGGTTCCTTGCCCAAGATTACACCTCTTTCTGGGGCTAATGCATATCCAAAGCCTGGTTGATGTTAGAGTATGATGGTCTGATACTCTTGTCTCAGTTCAGGACAACTCTGATGGGCCATCCAAAGTTCAGAGCTCCCTGAGTGATCAGCCAAGGACTGTGCTGCAACTACATCACAGCTGGACTTCTTCCTCTGCTCCATCCTGCATCCTTCACTCCTTTCCAGGTGATGGTCTCCTCAGTAAACCTCTTTCTTGCATCTCATCTTCTTTTCAGAGTCTGTTTCTTAGGGAAGCTGATCTAAGATGGATTTGGGCTTTTCCCTTTCTTCACTAGAGATTTGCTGTTGTAAATGTTGTAATCTCATGTTACCCAGAGTGAACTTCATTTTTTATGATTCCCGAACCCAGCCACATCACTTGCTACACACCCCACCTCCTGTGGCAGGAAGACCACCTCATTCCCCTGCTTTAGAAGTCTCCATTTGTTCCTCCATAACCTCCACAGCTAAGTCAAACCTCCTTGGCATGGCCTTTCAGGTATTCTCAACTTGATTCCAGTGGAGTTATCCAAAATCATTTTATCTAAGTCTTCATCTCTCCATCTTAAGCTCCATCCTCACTGAACAGTAGAGGTATATTCACAACATTGCTTATGCCATTTTTTTTTTTTTTTGGCCTGAAATGTCCTTTCCCCCTTTTCGGCTACTGGAATGCCATTTTGTTTCTTCCTTGCCAACAAAACCCCTGATCTTTTTCTTAAATTTGAATCCAATATCAAAGTCATTCAGTCAACCTTATTTATTTTTGGAGCATCATATATGATGGGTATTTTGATAAAGTCATCCACAACTCCTGGTAGAGAAGACAGAGCAACAGCTTCCTTCAAGCTGCTGATGCATCTTGTTGTAAAACTTACCACAATGTATCAAAATGTATTTGTGCAACATCTGGGTCTTCCCATTATGTATGTCTTTTATTTGCATTCCCCGCCCAACCCAGTACCTGTCACATAGTAGGTGCTCAATTTATAAAGCATTCTCAATTTTTAGTAGGTGCTTAATTACTGGAAGAATAAAAGAGAAAAAGGAAGAAGATATTTTAGTTAGGAGAGGCTAGATTATGCTTCAATAATAACCTCCAAAACTAAATGTTCCCCATTCAGTAAACTATAACCACAAAATTCATTTTTCATCTCTGCTACATATCAGGTCGGCTGTGGCCATACCCTACATGGCCTTTAATCTGGTACTTAGGCTGATACAACAGCCTCTATCTAGGAAATAGGTGGTCTGCGGAACAGAGCAAAGACCGAAGAGAACTATGAGCTAGATTTTAAATTCCTGGAAATGACACATGACTATCTACATTTAATGGACCAAAGCAAATCACGTAGCCACTCTTAAGCTCAATAAAGTGAGGGTGTATGTTCTTGCATTAGGAAGGATGCCAGAAATCATAAGGCTAAGCCTTTGACCACTGGATCAGTGATATATAATCTTCCTCCAAGGAGAAGCGTTCCAAATCACATGGCTAAGACTAATATCAATGGCATGGGGAGACAGAAAGCTTGGTCAGTATGAACAGTAATACAAATTACCATAGACTGTATGACTATATACAAGTGATACCCCAATCTAACTGCCCAGGAGTCTTTTGGAGCCAGTTTGTAGGATGCATGGCCATTGAAGTAGGAGAAGGAAGTGCTACATGATACATCTGATTTGTTTCTGGAAGCTGCCATTTGTGGGTGTGAGGCCATGTTCTCTGCTGCCGAAGCTGGTGATGAAAGCCGAAGCACTTGCAATCACAATTGCCTGTTGGTGGCCTGTATGCATGACTTAACTGTATCTCACAAGCAGCCGGCAGACCATGGCAATGCTTGATGGACGGCTGTTCTGTGTAATTTTGGGGCTTGTAACTTGTTTGGAGCTGTCAGGGCCAGACAGCATGACTATTGTACCATCATGGCTTTGAAAAATGCCCTTTTAAAGACTTGTTCCAATCAGTTACAAGATTAAATTGTGGAAAGAGCAGAGAATCCTAGCGACAAGATAGATATCATGGTTAGGAGAGGAAATTCAAAGCTTGTACCTCTGGGCAGACAGCTGAGAGGAGGTAGATGGATGACTTGCCCACTCTCCTCTTTTCCTGCCCTGACTTGAAGATGCACAGCCTTCTTTCTGGGTAATGGACTCAAAGGGGTGATACATAAAGAATTGACTATAAGAGGCCTGACTCTTTCTTCCTGACCCCGTGTCTCTAGACCCTTCCATTCCTTTGCTGCCTTCCTGTTGTTCCATTTCAATTATTCCCTCTGGCCGTGGCCCTGATTTCAGTTCTCCTCTTGCTCTCAGATTTGGCATTTACTGGAGGTTTTCTCAACTTAGCTCTTGCTGCTCCTAGGCATTTGGATCAGATTTGATTCACTCTGTCTTCAGCCCCTAGGGATCTGTATCTTGCCTTAGGCTATCAGATGCCCAGGACAAAGGAAGTAGCACTTAGCAGCTCCATTGGTGGCCCAGTACCCCTGGATGACATTTTACTTTTAGGGATGCTTTGTGACCTCTGCTTGTCTCCCTGAAATAGCTGAATCCCGGGGAGAAGACCAAAGTGCTTAGGTCATTTTAAAAGGGGATCTATTTCATAATAGCATTCAGTTCCCTAAGATGAGGATAAACCAAGGGTAAGGATAGTGCAGGATGTCAGAGGCTTCTAGAACTAGGTCGAGGAAGAGAGAGTATTTCACCTGTGACACTTCAGGGAAGTTGGGAGGTGGAGGTGGGAACCAAGTTTGTTACTAGGAAAATAATGCTATGCATCAAGTTCAAAGGGCAAAGCAAGAATAAAAGGGACACTCCAAGTAGGTGTGCCTGTGTCTTGCAGTTCTGGAAGAGCCTCTCTTCATGTGGGGGAGAGCAGCTCATAACAGAGTCCATGCAGGGGACAATAGGGTATGCCCTCTGTTCTCCATTAGGCTTAATGGGTTGTGCAGGAACAGGTATGATAATTTAAAGGACTTAGCAGTGACTCTTCTGCCTTATGATTTGATATTCTTGCTGTCCTTTTATGTTTCATTAAAAACAAAGACCTTCAGAAAATTCTGGTCTGTATCAGGGAAGGGTCTTTCGCTTCCTTTCAACAGAGAAATCAGTGTTTCTTAAGGTGGTGGGCAGTGCTGGGATAGAAATGCTGTTGGGGCTGCATGTCACTCTTTGGAAGTTCAGAAAGGGAGCAGAACTGGCTCTGGGATTTATTCCAGAAGGTGTCTTGTCACTCATCTCTTGACCAGAAATTGGCAACTTAAATGCTGCTGGTGCTGTGTAGGTAATAGAAGCGAGTTACACATGTAGGTAGTGTTTTCATTTGTGAGGGGCTGCCATAACAAATTACCATACCATGAGTGTCCTCAACAACAGAAATGTATTTTCTCACAGTTCTGGGGGCTAGAGAAATTGAAGACTGAGGTGCTGGCAGGTTTGTTTTCTCCTGAGGCCTCTCTCCTTTGCTTGCAGATGGCCACCTTCTGTGTCCTCACGTGGTCTTTGTTCTGTGCCACACGTCCCTGCTGTCTCTCTCTCTCTGTCCAAATTTCCTCTTCTCATAAGGACACCAGTCAGGTTGAATTAGAGCCCACCCTAAATGTCTAACTTTTTTTTTTTTTTTTTTTTTTTTTTGAGATGGAGTCTCGCCTTGTCACGCAGGCTGGAGTACAATGGCACAATCTTGGCTCTCTGCAACCTCTGCCTCCTGGGTTCAAATGATTCTCCTGCCTCAGCCTCCCGAGTAGCTGAGATTACGGGTGCATGCCACCACGCCTAGCTAATTTTTGTATTTTTAGTAGAGATGGGGTTTCACCATGTTGGCCAGGCTGGTCTTGAACTCCTGACCTGAAGATCCGCCCACCTCCACCTCCCAAAGTGCTGGGATTACAGATGTGAGCCACCATGCCTGGCTGTAACTGTCTAATTTAATCAGCTTTTTAAAGACCTTCTCTGCAACAGCTTGGAGGTTCCTTAAAAACTAAAACTAGAGCTACCATATATGATCTAGCGATCCCACTGCTAGGTATTTACCCAAAAGAAAGGAATTCAGTATATTGAAGAGATATCTGCACTCCTGTGTTTATTGACGCACTATTCACAATAGCCAAGATTTGGAAGCAACCGAGTGTCCATCAACTGATGAATGGATAAAGAAATTGTGGTACATATACACCATGGAGTACTATTCTGCCATAAAAAGAATGAGATCCCATCATCTGCAACAGCATGGATGGAACTGGAGGTCATTATGTTCAGTGAAATAGCCCAGGCACAGAAAGACAAACTTAACATGCTCTCACTTATTTGTGGGAGCTAAACATTAAAACAATAGAGAATAGAAGGATGGTTACCAGAAGCTGGGAAGGGAAGTGAGTGTGTGGAGGGGGTAGTGGGAATTATTAATGGACACAAAAAATAGAATGAATAAGACCTACTATGTGATAGTACAACAGGGTGACTACAGCCAATAATTTAATTTTACATTTAAAATAACTAAGAGAATATAATTGGATTCTTTGTAACACAAAGGCTAAATGCTTGAGGCAGTAGATACCCCACTTAAGATTATGATTATTATGGTTATTATGATTGTTACGCATTGCATGTCTGTATCAATGTCTCATGTTTCCCAGAAATATATGCACCTACTATGTACCCTCAAAAATTAAAAATTAGAAAACTTCTATCTCTAGGCTGGGCTTTGGTGGCTCACACCTGTAATCCCAGCACTTTGGGAGGTCGAGGCAGGCAGACCACGAGGTCAGGAGTTCGAGAGCAGCCTGGCAAACATGGTGAGATCCTGTCTCTACTAAAAATGCAAAAATGAGCTGGGTGTGGTGGTATGCACCTGTAATCCCAGCTACTTGGGAGGCTGAGGCAGGACAATTGCTTGAATCTGGGAGGCGGAGGTTGCAATGAGCTGAGGTCGCACCACTGCACTGCAGTCTGGGTGACAGAGCAAGACTCCGTCTCAAGAAAAAACAAAACAATAATGTCTCTAAATATAGTGTCATTGTGAGGCACTAGGGGGATAGGGATTTAGCATATGAATTTTGGAAGGGGGCCACAATTCATCCCAGAACAGTTAGGCAGGACATAACTGCACTGAAGACCGAAACACCCAAGTTAGTGATGTCTCCTCTTCCAGTCAGGCACCTACTGTGTGCATTATGCCACCTGTTGGCATCCCTCCTAGAAGGCCAGTGTAGCATCTTCCTAAGCAAGGGCGCCGGAGAGGTGACAAGTCTGAGATCCCAGTTGAAGGATGAAATACTGAAGTTCTGGGGATGGATCACCTCATAGAAGATGAGGGTGGACATGAGATTTATCAATAGAATTTGAATTCTGCCAGGAGAAATATTTTGTGTGTGTGTGTTTCTGAGAGATATTCCACGACTGATAGGTGAGAAGTCCTGGGAAGCAAAGTTTAACTCAACCTAAGACAGGAACCTTTGAATGATTAGAGATCTCTAAAAATACTGTAAATTATTCTAAAAGGTAGGAAACTCTGGGGCACAGGATGCATTGGCAAGAGGTTACAGAAACCTGAGTCATAATTTTTCTAGGAGATTCCTGCTTTACCCAGGAAATTAGGCTAGATGTTGAGAACGTGTCCTCCAACCCTCAGGATCCTTCCATTTATAGGTGCTTTGTAAACTGTTAAGTGCCACAGAAGCCAAAGTGCTGCTAATGCTTTTACCATCAGTGTAAAAGGATGGACTGCATTCTGGAAGTTGGTTTCCCTGACTTACTGAAATTTGTGATACCGTTGTATTTCCTACATTGAAATTGCCTTCAAATAGTTGTTAGGAGACATTGTGTGTATGTGTTTGTGCATCCACAGCTGTGCACAAGCCAAGTAAAACTTATCTCTAATACTTCTTTTAATCGTTAAACATTTGGAAGGTATCTAGTTAGTATCAGGCATGGTGAGTTAAAGATAAATTCCACAGGAGACTCATTGTCTGGTGGGAGGGCAGGTCATCCTGTAAGTGGATACAGACACCAACAAAGCTTCTGGGACCACAGAAAGGCCATGACTGTGTTTCTGTCAGTCAAGGAAGGTGTTGGAAAGATGGTAGTGTATGAATGATCTTTTGAGACATTTAAAATTTTCAGGATGGCAAGAAGAGCCGGGAGCAGCATGGTCAAGAGACCATGGTCAAGAGACAAGGAAGTCTATGATACATTTTGGGTAGCCAAAGCAGCCCAGTGAGGCTACAGAGTTGGTTCTCCCAGGGGTGGGCTGGACATGGAAGCTGGAGCCATTGGCAGCTGTGAGGTTGTGATGACCCTAACATGTGTTGGCCTGAGAAATGGCATTGGGGATGATCTTGGAAGAGTCTCATTCCCAGCTCTTGGGATCTAACACTGGACATTGTGCAGGCCCAATGGTATAGTGGCCAAGTCAGCATTTCTACTCATCTATATTTTTATTAATACTATTTCCTTTTTTTTTTTTTTTTTTTGAGACGGAGTCTTGCTCTGTGCCCCAGGCTGGAGTGCAGTGGCACGAACTCGGCTCACTGCAAGCTCCGCCCCCCCAGGTTCACGCCATTCTCCTGCCTCAGCCTCCCGTGTAGCTGGGACTACAGGCGCCCGCCACCACGCCCTGCTAATTTTCTTGTATTTTTAGTAGAGACGGGGTTTCACCGTGTTAGCCAGGATGGTCTTGATCTCCTGACCTCGTGATCCGTCCGCCTCGGCCTCCCAAGGTGCTGGGATTACAGGCTTGAGGCACCATGCCCAGCCTATTAATACTATTTCATGTAAGCATTTTAAATTGCGTATTCAATTCACATGGGAATGTTTGGGAGCTTTTTTTTCTTTTCTTTTTTTTTTTTGAGATGCAGTCTTGCTCTATTGCCCAGGCTGGAGTACAGTGGTGTGATCTTGGCTCACTGCAACCTCTGCCTCCCGGGTTCAAGCAATTCTTCTGCCTCAGCTTCCAGAGTAGTTGGAATTGTAGGAGCGTGCCACCATGCCTGGCTAATTTTTTGTAGTTTCAGTAGAGATGGGGTTTCACCATGCTGGCCAGGCTGGTCTCGAACTCCTGACCTCATGATCCGCCAGCCTCAGAGTCATTTCTTTAAAACCCTCTTGTATTAGTAGTAACATTAATACTAATACTAAATTCTAATTCTGCCTTGACACAGTACTTGTGTCAAGTACTGTGATGAACAATATCCATGCACTCATTTACTCCTCACAGCAACCATATAAGGTGGGCACTAGTATTGCTCCATTATGCAGAGGAAGCCACCCTCAGAGGGGTTGAGTAGCTTGCCTGTGTTCTCAGAGCCAGTCTGTGGTGGAGCAGGGGTTTGTTTTGCACCCAGGCACTTTGCCTTGCATATGGTGCTCATACCCGCTGTGCTCATTCTCTAGCTCCCCGTGCTGGACTGCTACAAGGACTGTGGGGAGCCTGCTGTCCCCAGAGACACATCCACTGACAGGCAGCAGAGCCGAGATGCCAGGCAATCCAGGGGCATTAGGCGTCCCTGGGAATAAATGATGAAAGCAAACAAAGCTGTATTTACCAGGATGTTTGTCTTAGGGGGAACCTCAGTGTGGGGGCCAGAAGCAGTTTAATGAGACATGGGGTAAAGGGTGAGGCCAAGGGGTGATCTCCAATAACAGGACACAGCCTCTAAAGCTACCTTTTACGGGGAGAGGTTAGGGCAGCTACAGGGCTTGGTTGAGAGAGAGATGCAGATTTGGGCCAGAGCTGAACTGTGCTGGAGATGAGAGGAGGCTGTGGCCTCTAGGCCCTTGCTCAGGCAGTTCTCTGCCTCTTCTTTAAATAAACATTGAACAGATATTTAATGAACATCAGTGTGAGGAGATGCCAAGCAACCAGCCAGCCTGGGGTGCCTACCTGTCTCAGTTCCATTCAGGAAGGGAGGCAACACGATTGAAGATTAACATGGACTTTCTTCAGGCTTGTGTGAGAAGGAAATCTTGGCAGCATGGGCCACCTATTTGGCCTCGGAGGGGAGCATCTTTTGTTGTGCCTATCAGAGGGAATGAACACTTGGTTTTCAGTCACATGGAGCTGACACTTACAACCTGCATACAGCCGGTGCCAGAGCAGCATGAGCATGCAGCTGACAAACATTGAGGAGAATGCTTCAGGTCACACACAGTCATGATACAAAATAGGTCAAAGTTTTTCAAGTTACAGAGGCTGAGCAATCCACCTTGTTTGGGGAGTCAGCTTACTTCAGAGGTGTAGAGCCATTTTCTGTTATGGCTGGGACTGGTCCTGCAGATTCGATGTTACACACATCTTTATAATCATCAAGCACAGAAGTACTTCTCAGTATGAAGAAGCTCTTAACATCAAGGTCAATGTATATATCTTTTCTCCTTTCAGAAGAGATAGGCTGGTAGGTTGGAGGGACCCACGCTTGCTATGAGGGCCTTTGCCCCTGCAACCATTTTGCCTTGGCTGGGCACCCTTAGTGTCCTCAGGCATCTGGGAGTTACAATTGCATCCCTTTAAATACCTGCAGGTCTGGAGTAACCATGTTGCCAGCTCTTCAATATCAGGCTCTAGCAAGGTAGAAGACAAACTGCAACTGCTGAAGGCCGCCTGGCATCTCACCCTCCCACACAGCCTTGTGTATTCTTATGCTTTTTTACCCAGCTGTTATATCCTCCCCATTTGGGGCTCGATGCTGCATATTCTATTTTTGCTTCTAGCTTTCACCCCACCTCCTGATGGGATCAGATGACTCCTCCCCTGCCATAATGGAGGTCCTCTCTGCCTGTTCTGGGAGAGACTCTCCTCTTCCCAGCATGCTCAGCTCTTGGAATCAGCCCCCTCTCCAGACATACAATGAGCAATTTGACCTACTCTTTTACTTCTTAGGTTACTGGTGTACCATCACCTTAGATGATCTTTGGATCTCAGTCAAAAAGGAAACAGAATCATGTAATGCCTGTTAATACTTAGTGTTATCAGTTTCTACTCAGTATCTAGCTCTCCGGAGGGCAAAGATGAGACTGGGAAAACCACAGTTATCTATGGTGCAAGGACAATTTGCCTTCCTTGTGTTGGCGGACTTTTGAGAGTTTCCTCCAGTGCAACAGTTGGGCCCATTGCCAGCAATCCAGGGCGTTCTAATCTTATGTGCCGCCCATTCCACCATCAGTGCACTGAAGAATTCACGAAGTTTATTCCCATGGATTATCTGGCCAGAGAGACTCTGCTAGTTGCTTACCCAATATGCATTCTTCCCATACCCTCACTAGAGAATTCTGACTATTTTGGAAAATGTGTCTAGCTTCAAAGCTGCATTTCCCAGCCTTCTTTGCAGAATGAGTGACCACACGACAGAGTTCTGGCCAGTGAGGTGGAGGGGAAAGCTGTGGGTGGGGCTTCCAAGAAAGATCCTTAAAAGGGAAGCCAAGTCGGTCGCTCATGCCTCTTTTGTCCTTTTCCCTGCTCTTCCGTCCTGCCTGGAACAGGGATACCATGCTAAAGGTGGAGAGTCATCTGTGACCACAAGGACGCTCTGTGGATACAGAATTGCAGAGATCTCAGCCTGACAACCATACACCCTTGACTCAATGCCAGTAGCCTTTTCTTTTTTCTGTATCTCCCATTACGTGAGAAAAATAAAACCCTAATTCATTCAGGTCAGGTTAATTTGGTTTCTGTTACAGTTGAGTGCAGTTGTTAAGATTTACACCTGGTAACAATGCTTCAGTGATCTGAATACCTTAACTGTCTGTATCTCCTCTGTTAGGACTAGGTTGGAAAGGACTCTGGCCAAGATGAACTAGGGCCCCTGAGACACCCCAGCCCAGCCCCCACTCAGCCATCTCACATCTGGGGCCCAGGCAGAATAGACCAGGGAACTTGCCCACCTGTCTCTGGTCCTCTGCTTGTCTGGAAGTATGACCTACCCCATCCAACTGAATTCAAGTTCACTATTGGTTTCCAAAATAGGTCAAATGTTTTGGAGGCTTTTTTTTTTTTTGAGATGGAGTCTTGCTCTGTCACCCAGGCTGGAGTACAGTGGTGTGATCTTGGCTCACTGCAACCTCCACCTTCCGGGTTCAAGCAATTCTCCCTCAGCCTCCAGAGTAGTTGGGATTATAGGAGCACACCACCATACTTGGTTTCCAAGGTGGGTGAGCTCCAGTGTGAACTTTGGCAAAAATTATCAGGTTGTTGTCTTTGAGAGGTGGTCCTAACCTGAGGGAAAAGACCAGAACTTTTTATAGCCATAGGCTCAGCTATTACAGCTGCAGTTCCTCAACAAATTGAGGTAACATATGTTTAGGAAGTGTCTTCCCTAGGGCCTCTTTCTACAGTCTCTCAAATCAGGACTTTGCAAAGATGGGGTTTGTATGAGAAGAGCATTTTCTCTGTCAGCTTACCTTGTCCGGATCTCATCATCATCTCCTTTGGGTAGATATTAACTCTCTATTTTTAATTTCTTTAATTGTTTTTTTTTGGGGGGGGGGGATACACACGATAATTTAATATATCCATCTTGGATATTCTTGATTTTAATAGTACTCTGGGTAAGCGGTTTCTGTACAGTATCTTTGAATCTGGTTTTGTCAGCTGGCATGGAGTGTCTCTGGTCATCTTCAGGGCTTGGGTTGAAACGCACATGGGCTTTACTGTACAACAGACCTAGGTTCCAATCCTGTCTCAAAGCAGGTGCCTAAAGTTCTTCAGTAAAATAGGCAGTAGCAGCAGCAGCTTCATCCTTAGTAGGATCTTTGTGACAATGGGAAAGATGAGCTTATAAAACACAAAATATGAAGCATCAATGACATAAAAGGCAGTGCCTCCTCTAGCTTTGCTTCAGAATATGTCATGGGACCTTGAAAACCTCAAAACATAGTAAAGTTTAATTTAATTATAAATAAATGCATGTCACGTGTGCACAGGAATAGTGTCTCAGATTCCCCTCATGCTTAGGGCAGGCTGCTCTCACTGATCACATAGGGTGGTGGGGCATGGCAGGGTTGAGGTGGAAAACGGTGCTTTCCATTTGTAAAACTGTTCTATTTTAAATCACATCTGCCAACTTCTTAATTATGGGAATGTTCTTAAGATTTCAGAAGTAACAGGCACTCATTGTCCAAATGTATACAGTGGGATGATGTTTGAAGGGTGAGTATTCCTTTGTCCCTCCATCTCCCTGATGGATGCACTGTTGCTGTCTGTGCCTCTAGGTCTGTTTCCCTACATATAAATACACAGGCACACATACACATGTATTCTTAAAAGGGATCTGGATATCTATGTAGTTTGTTCTACATTTTTTTCTTTTGAATATTGTTTTAGTCTGGATTATCCAAAATAACCAATAATATGTATATATATATATATATCTCAGTTCTATATAACTACATATAATATATAATTATGTATGACTTATATATGTAATTATATAGAGACAAACACACATGCACATACATATTGTGTATATATACACATATATAGAGAGAGAGGGAGAGGAGAGGGGATTTGTTAGGAGAATTCACTCACTCAATTATGGAGGCTGAGAGCCAGCTGGAGACCCAGGGATTAGTCCAAGTCTGAAGGCCTCAGAACCAAGGAAGCCGAGGGTGTAACTATCAATCTGAGACCGAAGTTCTGGGAGCCCAGGGGGTTGCTGGAGTGATCCTGGAGTCCAAAGGCCAGAGAACCTGAAATTCTCATGTTCAAGGGCAGGAGAAGGAGGGCTCCTGGCTCTGGGAGAGCCAGAGACATCATCCTTCCTCCAACTTTTTATTCCATCTGAGCCCTCAGCTGATTGGATGGTGCTGCCTGCATTAAGGGAAGATCTTTGCCACTCAGTCCATGGACACACACCAGTCTCTCCTGGAAATATTCTCACAGACACAGCTGGGCAGTCCAATTACTCTTTTTTTTTTTTTTTTTTTTTTTGAGATGATATCTTGCTCTGTCACCAGGCTGGAATGCAGTGGCGTGATCTCAGCTCATTGCAATCTCCGCCTCTCAGGTTCAAGTGATCCTCCTGCCTCAGCCTCCCAAATAGCTGGGATTATAGGCGTGCACCACCACACCCAGCTAATTTTTGTATTTTTAGTAGAGGTGGGGTTTCACCATATTGGCCAGGATGGTCTCAATGTCCTGACCTGGTGATCTGCTTGCCTTGGCCTCCCAAAGTGCTGGGATTACTGGTGTGAGCCACTGTGCCCGTTCACAGCCCAATTATTCTGATCAAATGCCAAACCACCTTGGTTTCCCTTTTAGCAGAAATGGGATGGGTTTTATGCCTACTGAAGCACTGAGAATAATTAATGTTTTACCAGTGATCTGAGTATCCCTTAATCCAGTCAAGTTGACATCCCAAATCAACCATCATAATTATCTTTCTACAATAGTTCATACAGGTTTACTTTACTCCTTTTATTGACTGTATTGTATTCTATTACCTAGATATAGTATCATTTACTCAGTACCATTGTAGGGCATTTAGGATATTTCAAATATTTTGCCTTTTCAGACAATGTGATAAACATGCATGTGATGTATGTATTTCAGTAAGATAAATTTCAAAGAGCGAAATGAATGGATCAACAGGAATATGCATTTGAGGTTTTAATAAATATTGCCACATTTCTCAATAGAGGGCTCTAACGATGTCCATTCTCCCTAATTCTATAAAAGTTTTCAATTCCTTAAACTCTTGATGATAGTGGATATTTAAGCTTTGCTAACTTTAAATGTGAAAAAAAGTATATCAGTTTAACTTGAAATTTTGAATCCATGAGTTTTGTTTAAATTTTTTTTTCTTATTTGTTTGCTTTGGTTGAGTGCTTTCCATAAAGTACCAGTTCAAACCTTTTGTTCATATTTTCTGTTGGGTTATTTGACTTTTTGGTTGGTTGATAAGCATGCTTCACATTTTAAGGATATTAACCTTTTGTCATATAGACTGAAGATTCCCACCCCCCCATTTTACATTTGCCTTTCAGTCTTGTTTATGTCTTTTGCAGTTCAAAAACTCTCAATTTTAAAAAATGCAATCAGTCAACCTTTTCTTGTATGATATTATGTCACCCTCAAAATAGTCTTTTCATCCTTTAGATTGCAGGATACAGTCCTGTATTTCCTCTTAGATGTTTTATGTTTTTCTTTTTGCATTTAATTACTTAATCAATTTGTAATTTCTTCTGAGTTTGGTGTAATCTGGAGAATGTAATTTTATTTTTTTCAAATCATTTAGCCAACTCTGTATGTTGTTTTCCAAAGAATGAACACAGAATTCTTGGGTTGCCTGGCCTTTATTTCTTATTCCTCTGGGTTTGTGAGAAGTTTGTTCTAAATAGATAAGATGGTAAAGGAAAGGGCCCTGGGCTGGTTCTTTAGACCTTTTGGACCCTTAGATGTTCTAAGTTTGAATCAAGCTGTGAGCCCGTGGGCAAATCCCTCAACCTCTCTGAACTGCAGTTCCTTCAGTTGCAGAACAGGAAAAATCATACCTAGGGTTAAGTTAAACAGAAAGTATGATATCCCCGGCACATCCAGGCATGTTAGGCAGATACTGCTTCTGTCACTTCTCCAGTTGCTGTCCTGAGATGGCCACATGGAAGGTGAATTGCCCTGTCCTGGGGAATCTGAGCCCTCCCAGCCGCAGCACCTCCAGCTCCTGCCAGCAGGCTTGTTCTGCTCACTGCCTCGGTGCCCACTACCTTCTATCCATGACATGTGACTTCAGCATCTGCCAGCTGCCTCCTCCTCTACCTCTGGGACACAGGGCATCTATTGCTCAAGATAGGCTTCACAGGAGTACTGGCAGATGGTGCAGATTCGGAGGTCTGAGGCAGGATGGAATTTGGAGCTTTTCCCTCCCAGTCCAGCTTTCCTGACAGGAGGAAGCTTGTCTGTCCTTCCTTGTACTCTTGGCAGTGCTCGGGCTTGACGGGATGGTCACAGGTGCAGGCAAGATGAGGGGAGGTGGGGAGGGTGACAAGGGAGAGAGACAGAGTCAGTCCCGGGGAGAAGTGGAGACAAAGATATGCAGGGGGGAAGACCGAGAGACATAACAGGAACGGGGTGTGCAAACACACATGGGGCTAGGCAGAGATGGAGAACAAGACCGAGGTGGGCAGGAGGAGGGAGGGAGACACAATTGGCAGAAGCAGAGAAAGAGGGCGAGGCTAAACAGAGAGGAACTAGGGAACAGACAGGGAAGGAAACGCACAGAAAAGTCACAGGGCCCAAACACAGGCAGCATGCCCCTTTGCACAGAATGTAATCATCGAGATCAATAACATTTTAATGCAATATTTTAAAAAATCAGATGGATAAACTACAGCCTATGGGCCAGCCACCTGTTCTTTTCAGTAAGGTTTCAGAGTAGGAGTGGATTAGCGTGGGGCAAGGAGCAGAGTGGTGGACAGATCCTCTTTCCTTATATTTCTGATTCTTTGTTCAACAGGGATTTTTATTGCATTAATATTGATTTTTAAAAATATTACATTAAAGTAGTATTTGTTTGGATTACTAAGTGTTTTGGCACCTCCTTAAGTTTTGTGCCTGGGTCAAGTAACTACCCCAACCTCATCCTAGTCCCTGCCATGAAAGGGAGAAACAGAGATGGGGGATTACCCAGTGAAATCAGGAGAAAGAGAAGGAGAGACTGACAGAGAGGGAAGGAGAGAAACATAAAAGGAGATAGTCAGTGAGAGGGTTGGACATGGTGGCTCACGCCTGCAGTCCCAGCACTTTGGGAGGCCGAGGTGGGTGGATCACTTGAGGTCACAATTGGAGGCTACCCTGGCCAACATAGTGAAATCCTGTCTCTACTAAAAATATAAAAATTAGTAGGGTGTGGTGACACACCTATAGTCCCAGCTTCTCAGAAGGCTGAGGCAGGAGGATCACTTGAAGCCGGGAGTGGGAGGTTGCAGTGAGCTGAGATAGAGACAGAATGAGACTCTGCCTCAAAAAAAAAAAAAAAAAAAAAAAAAAAAAAAAAGTGGTGGCCTGAGAGCAGTTAGAGAAATGAGCAGAGACAGCAGCCAAGACAGAGGCATGGAGAGCTATGGTAGGGAAAGGAGGGGACGCTGATGCAGACAGAGAGAAAGGAAAGGGAATACCCCAATCCAGGGAGGAAGAATGAAGGAGGCAGACAGGCGAGACAGCAGAGGGAAGTAACAGAGGGAGAAGGCCAGAGGCAAGGGGAGAGGCTGTCTGGAACAGTGAGAATCTGTTATAAGCCAGAGCCTGATGGCAGAGCAAGGAAGGGCCCTGCTTGGCAGCATGACCAGCCAACTTTTGGCTCCACAGTGCCCAGGGTCTGGAGGAAACATGGGGAAAAGAAGGGGAGGTTGTGCGTGCAGCTGCCCCAATGGGGACCTTGCTTCATACCCCCATCCCCAAACTCTGAAACCTTATGTGACCTGTAGACCCCCTTGGACAGGACCCATGAGTGAAGGGGGCAGGGGCTCTCAGGTTAGATAATCCTCAGGAGGGAACAGGGTGCTTTCAGCTTGGGGATGGTCTGGAACCATCTGGGATCCCTAAGGTCAGATTCTGAGAGAGGGGACATGTCACAATGCGGACGTGGGCTTTTTTTTTTTCTTTTTTCTTTTTGAAATACTTAGTGTGTTTTCTTATTCTGTGAACCTTTCTGATTAGGGCATAATCCTGCAGGCCTGTTTTCTTATCTTATGTTTATATCTGCAAAGGAATCTGCTGACAGGTGTAACTTACATGAATCGCAAAGCTAGGGAAGTTGCATTGGCTGTCCCCTTTACAGCGAGGACACCAGTCTGTGGAAGGATGGTGTGACTGGTGTGATTTGCCCAGAGCCACTTGTAAGGGGCAGAGCATGGAGTCTTGCCCAGGATATCTGATTCCACAGCCCGACATGTAACTCTTATTACTGCTGGAGGCCTGCCAGGCTTGTATCATGCACATTATGCCAAGCAAAGCAAGCCAGAGGGCACATGTGTGTGTATGTTCATCCCCATCCCAATATCCATCCCTGTTCCCAAGTGTCCCCTTTGGGATCTTTTTGCTTTTTCTCTTTACTTTCCTGAATACATGGACCATAGGAAATTGGGTGTTGGCTATTCACTGAAATATAATACCCATAAAATATTTTTGGTCCCTCCCTGATTTATTATTGCTCCAAAGAAAAGCACAAAGAATGGAGTTAGTACTTTCGCACACCTACTATGTACTGCTTTGTACGTTTGGCCTAAAAGGTAGGAATTATCACTTCATTTTGCAGTTGTGGAAAGTGAGGCAAGGAGGAGAGTGTTAAGTCACTTGCAGTTGGTGAGAGGCAAGGCTGGGATTTAAACTCGGGTCTATCTAATTCTGAATTCAGAGGCTGGCCTCCCTCTACCTCTCTGTTTCCTAAGATACAGGTGCCTTAGCATACAAGTTATAAGAACATGTCTCTTATGACACCCAGCACTGATAGCATGATAAATAATGATTAGTCAAAGGAAAGTTTATACAGGGTATAAAAGAGAAGGATTCTATGGTCACAGTGGAGAACCGTTATTGTTCCCTCACTGAAGAGGACACAGGTGACTGAAGAGAGATTTGTGTCATTAAAGTCTTAGGTAGACCATGGAAAGTGGTTCTTTTTCTTTAACAGTTCTTATGCCCCATACGTTGTGTGGAAATGCTTTAAAATGCTTATCTAGGCCCCCACTTTCACATCCCCTGTACTATTTGACATGCAAAGTGTCATATTCAAAAACAAATTAGTCTGAAATGAATCCTCTTTTACCCTTTCTATTTCCAAAATCCAGATTTAGAATTTAGGCTCATTAATATGCACAAACACTGCTCGATTAAGCCTGTTTTAATTTCTCTGTGTGCTTTGTAAACAGGGATTACAAAGATGTTTGAATTTGCATGGCAGATTTTGGAGTAGTGTATACATTTGGGCCATTATCACATAATAAATAAATAACCTCCTGAAACTCAGTGTTGGTGATGCCATCCCTGGAATGCTGATTTTAATTCTCCTCATCTGGTTATGTGGATATATGGCTGTGATCTCAGAAGTCACTGGGTGTCTCATTGTGGCTGGAAAATAATGCCCTGTCCCTTGGTGCCCATTTTGATGTGCATGTGGCAGCATTAATGCTGGGGTAATGAAACATCAGCTTGGCTTGTGAAGCTGGACTTGAAAAAATACCCCATTTATTAAATCTTTCACTAAACGGTGACAGTTGCAGGCATTAGTTCCTCATGGTATCTGCCAAATGAGCTGGAAGTGTAGGCTTATCTTGTTATATGCAGATAACAGAGCGACAGACTTGTAGAGGAGGGTTCCAGCCATCAGAGTGAATAGCCAGGAGTCATGGCAGGGAAGTGCCATGTGGTTACCAGGTCCTCAAGGGGAACTCTTTTCCAAAAATGAAAGAATAGATGTGTTTTTCCCATAATGCAACATGGCACTATGTTTTAATCATTATCTCTGCACCAAGTACTTGACAGAAGGGAATGTACCAGTTGGTAATGAAAGAATCAACAATACCTAGTATGTGTTGAGTATTTTCTGTGTGTTAAGACAATGAGTGACCTTGCCTTATTATGTTCAGTATCACATTTAATCCTCACAACAATCCCTGGAGATATTTGCTATTATTCTCCTCATGTCATAGATCAGCAACACAAGTGCTTAAGGAACTTGCCCAAGATCACAAAGCCATTGAAGACTCAAACCCAGTTCTGTCTGCCTAGAGCCCTTTCTTCTAGCCCCCTATGTCTTGCTGAGTTTGTATTGTATCCCCAGGGATAGCACAGTGTAGGATATCAAAGCAGGTGCTCAGAAATGTCTGCTGAGTGAATTAATGAGTGAACAAGTCAGTAACAGCAGTAGATCTCCCTTTTCTTCTTCGAGGAGTGCTTAACCTATGACAACAAAATGAATTGCTGTTGACTCTGTGTACCCCTAGAGCATCCACAGACTCCAAAAAAGTATTGTCTCTGGGTAGGGTGGACCACTTCCAGATATGTACCCCCTGCTTTCTGTCTTAGCGATTGCTCCACCTTTTTGTTCTTTTATTCCCCATGCAAGCAGACTCAAGAATCTGGCTTATTCATTGTTTTCTCTCTCTTCAGGGTCAAGCACACCCTCTGGGCACATAAGAGGTGGCAGATTTTATATTTTCTTGGATTGGCTGGTTTGATGGTTGCTTGTTGTGAATAAAATGCATTGATGGCAGCAGAAATCATTTTGAAGCACTCGATGCTTTGAGGGACAGTTTCATACCCTACACATGGGTCATTTAGGTAAATCCACACTTCGTTAGCTCAGGTTCTGTAGACCAGGCATGCTCAGAGGAGATGAACTCACCTCCAAAAGAATAAAAATGAGTTATTAGAGAGTGAAAAAATTATAATGTTTTTTGTAAAAAGCACAGAGATATATATACAGTACATAAACAGATATACAGTGTACCTGTTAGTGGGTGATTAGGAAAAAATATCCGTAAAAACTCCTTAGGAGGGCAGTAATGAAAACAAAGTTGAGAAACACTGTCCTCCTAACAGAGCCTGAGGCAGGGATTCCTGTGAATGATTTATGGAGGGTGGAGGGCTTGGTCTTAGAAGAGCAAGGTGAGGGAAAGAAAGTTAACCAAGTCTGTGGGTGAGCCCTGGGGCATGAGATGCACCACAGAGTCGGAGGCAAGAGATACTTTGCACCTTCGTGGAGTTCCACTGGCCATCCACATGGTGATGGTGATGGATCTGTGGGGAATAACCTCCAGGTGGCTCCTGTGGGCTGCGAAGGAGCCAACTCCCCGGGGCAGGGGTAGAGTGAACCAGCCCACTAAAGGGGAGCTGAGCAGACACCACCAGCATCCTCAATAGCACTGCACATTCTTCTCGTGGCTTTGGAGAAGTCCCCTGATTGCACCCACTAATTATTTTTCATTGTGACTAGAATATACATAGCAGAACGCATCATTTTTAAGTGTGCAATTAAGTGGCATTAAGTACATTCACATTGTTATACAACCACTCCCAATATCTATCTCTCAAACTTTTTCATCTGTTGAAGCTGAATCTTTGTGCCCTTTAAACACTAACTCTCCATTCCCCACTCCCCTCAGCCTCTAATAACCACCATTTTACTTTATGTCTCTGTAAATTTGACTACTCTAGGTACCTCATTTTAAGTGTAATCGTACAATATTTGTCCTTTTCTGTCTAGCTTATTTCACTTAGCTCAGTGTCCTTAATGTTCATTCATGTTGTAGCATGTGTGAGAATTTTGTTGCTTTTTAGGAATGAAAAATATTCCATCCTGTGTTGTATTAGTCAGCATTCTCTAGAGGGACAGAACTAATAGGATGGCTGTATAGAGGACGGGGAGTTTATTAAGGAGTATTGACTCACGTGATCACAAGGTGAAGTCCCACAATAGGCCATCTGAAAGCTGAAGAGCAAGGAAGCCAGTCTGAGTCCTTAAACCTCAAAAGTAGGGAAGCCAACAGTGCAGCCTTCAGTCTGTGGCTGAAGGCCTGAGAGCCCCTAGCAAGTCACTAGTGTAAGACCAAAAGTCCAAAAGCAGAAGAACTTGGGGTCTGATGTTCGAGGGCAGGAAGCATCCAGCTCAGGAGAAAGATGAAGGCTGGAAGACTTAGCAAGTCAAGTCCTTCCATCTTCTGCCTGCTTTCTTCTAGCCACATGGCAGCTGATTAGATGGTACCCACCCAGACTGAGGATAGGTTTGCCTCTCCCAGTCCACTGACTTACATTGATATCCTTTGGTGACACCCTCACAGACACGTGGAGGAACAATACTTTGAATTCTTCAATCCAATCAAGTTGACACTCAATATTAACCATCACATGTGTATAAACCACATTTTGTTTATCTGCTCATCCATGGGTGGAAATTCGGGTTGATTCCAATTTTTGGCCATCATGAGTAACGCTGCTGTGAATGTAAATACCTGCCAGCTTCCTCTCATTTTATGCTCAGATTTCTTTCAGTCTGGGTAGGTGCGACAGTAAAAGGCTCTGATTCCTTGGAGCATCTTCACTTGAGGCATCGATCTCCACTTCATGTGTATCTTTGATTCTGGAGCATGATGGCTGCAGCAGGGCTGGTAGGTCTTACTTCTGGCCAGGAAACACTCCTGTTTGGGGGATCATCATCTTTTGGAGTATTTGTTGAAGTTGAGTTGAATTTCTAAATTCCAGTATTAAAAATTACAGGAGGAGACATGTAAGATTGATGAAGTTTTAGAAGCATTCCCCCTTCATGTTCAGGAGATAGGACAGACTCTGGCCATTTGTGGCTTGGGCATTTTCTTAGGTGGCCACACTTGACTGTGGCTCCTCTTGACTCTCCTCCTCTTATCTGACTCTGTAGCCTGCCTGATTCTTAGTAGAGTTTCTGGGAACATAGGCTCATTCAATGATTTTGGATGAATGAATGAGTGAGTAAGTGAATGAATAAGAACCAACACCCTGCAGCGTACTAATTTGTTTTCAGAGTAGGCAAAGAATACCTAAAGAATAAGCAAGAGGATGGCCCATGTCTTCTTAATTCTCAAGGCCTGGGGAGACAGCAGCCTCCAGCTCTAGGGATGGCCACCTTGATTCTTGGCTCTGCTTTGATGCACCTGAGGACAATGGAAAAATGATGCTTACCTGTTGCCTCTCTCTCAGGGGAGTTGTGAAGCTGAGTGGAATGAAATTTCCCCAGCTCTTTAATCTTTTAGGAAGAAAGGAATTTTATGAGGGTAATAATACACTGTCCTTGATACGTGAAGAACCTGCTTAGTACTCGTGGTTAGTGTGGGCATTAATCTTGAAGGGTGCCTTTTATTTATTTATTTATTTTCTTGCGAGTGGTGAATTCATGCAACTCTGTGTTCCTAGCTGATGCAAGGTATTTTAAAACAGTTCAATGATAATGCGATGATGATGTTGATTGTTGTGGTTGATGATGATGATGCTGTCAACCAGTATACGTTTTGCTACTAAGTATGAGACTGCATGCTAAATGCTTTACCTCAATATCTCATCCAACCCTACTTCCAAATAAGGTCACATTCTAAAGTTCTAGGTTAATACAAGTTCTTGGGGAACACTAATTGATCCAGTAGACACTATGAGCAGAAGCCAGAGTAGGATGTGATAGGTGGATTGGGTGATTTGCTCAATGGGGAGGATCAGCAAGGTGAGTGTAAGGAAAGAGATGCTGCTGGAAAGCCTCTTTGAGACCCAACTGCTTGGGTCTTGGATGCCTTACCGGTGATCATTGGCTCTACACTGCAGGGAGTTTGCAGTCTGCCACCTTTGGCAGGAAGTGACTTGATAATGGAAGACAGGCTGATGATTGGGAGGATGGGGACAGAGGACCCAGGTGGGTCAGTGTGGGAAGAGTTCATGATGTGGGTACAGGGTGAAACAATGGCACTGCAGAGAAAGGGAGGAGGTGGGGACATTTGTGAAGGAAGACACAGCAGGCCTTGCCTTGATGAGGGATGGGATATAGCAGGGAGTGAGAAGGAGCTTTTGAACTTGGGTGACTGGAAGACTAAGAAGGAAGAGCTGGTTTGGTAGGAAAGATGATGAGCTTGACCTTGGATGTGTTGAGTTCACACTGGCTCTGGGAGGGCAGAGTGGTGAAATCTATCAGGCAGCTGGAAATGCAGCTCTGCAGCCAGCTGGGAGATGCTTTTCCTTTCTGCTCCACTCGAGTAAACCTGAAATAAAGGATACTGAAGTGTGAGGAACCCTGGGTCTCTGAGGGGGTCAGATGATCAGAATTTATGTAAATGTAGCCATCGTCACAGATGCCCAGTGAATGGAAGAAGTCAAGAGTGCACCAGGGATAAAGATGGCACAACGATCTTCCTAACATGCAAATCCAGCATGTCACTCTTCCGCCTACCCATCATGAGATGGCCCTCCATTGCCCTCAGCTGCAGTCAGTGCTTCAGCCTGCCTCCAAGGTCCCTTGAGGCCTGAAGTTCATCTTACACCATTCTCCTGTCCCTTCTTCTCTTTGAAGACTGGATAGTGCCCCTCTCACTTCTGCAGTTTTGCACCTGCCAGTTGCCTTTCCTGGAACCTCTTTTTGCCCATGTCTTTTCAGTCTTTGAAAATCCCAGCTCAGCATTTCATGGCTCATAACACTCCGGGCTGTGTTTATTGATAGGCCTTTACCCCAGTAGCCTGTAGGCTTCCCAAGGACAAGGGCTACCTCCTGGACATCTTTATGAGATTTCAGCGTCTCTCACAGGGCTGGGCACAGGGGATGCAAGGATACATGAGTGAGTGGGTGAATGATTGAATGAACAGATGGATTGAGAGATGAAATATTGTCTATGTTTAGTCTTTTTTTTTTAGTGATAGTTCTCACGTTCTGACTTATTTGGGGAAGAAATTCATTGACCTTGAGGTAGACTCACAGCCCCCATTGCTCCTTGCCCTATCTTGCCGTTGCTGCCCATAGCTCTTTCTTGCTCACCAAGGTATCAGAATCATTAGCTGAACAAGAACTCATGGGCCACCATCTTCTCATGAAGCCTTCCACATGTTTCCAGAAGGAAGCCCTTGACATGTGAAGTCAAGTGGAGAGCCCCAAACTCACCTGAGAGGTGCCGGAGTGACCAAGGTAGCTTAATGTTCACTCTGACTATCACAGAGCACAGGAGATGGGCAATGGAAGGCAGCATGAGTGGGTCAAGAGTTATTAGACTTTCTTTCTTTGTGGCTCTCTGGGCTCACTAGGAGCCTGTGTCTTAATTCGAGTTTGGATTGCTATAACAAAAATACCATAGATTGGCTTATAAACAACAGAAATTTATTTCTCATAGTTCTTTTTCTTTTCTTTTCTTTTTTTTTTTTTTTGAGATGGAATCTCACTCTGTTGCCCGGGCTGTAGTGCAGTGGTGTGATCTCAGCTCATTGAAACCTCTGCCTCCCGGGTTCAAGTGATGCCCCTGCTTCAGACCCTCAAGTAGCTGGGATTACAGGCATGCACCACCATGCCCAGCTAAGTTTTGTGTGTTTAGTAGAGATGGGGTTTCACCATTATGGCCAGGCTGGTGTCAAACTCCTGACCGCAAGTGATCTGCCCGCCTTGGCCTCCCAAGGTGCTGGGATTATAGGTATGAGCCATCATGCCTGGCCTATTTCTCATAGTTCTGGAGGTTGGGAAGTCCAAGATCAAGGCACCAGCAGATCTGGTGTCTGGAGAGTGCTTACTAAGTGGTCATCTTTTTGCTGGAGTTTCACATGGTAGAAGGGGCGAGGGATCTTTCTGGAGCCTCCTTTTAAGGACACTAATCCTATTCATAAGAACTTGACTTTCATGATCTCATTACCTCTCAAAGGCCTCCACCTCCTAATACTCTCACCTCAGGGGGTTAGAATTTCAAAACATGAATTTTGAGGGGACATAAACATTTAGTCTATTGAAGACTGGCCATCTGTCAGTCTTTAAAGAGTGAATCCTTAAATCTGTGGCAAAGCCATTCCTGCAGCATTCTGCCTCAGGAAGAATAATTTACTAACACTTATTGAGTGCTTATCATGTGCCAGGGACTGAGCTAAGTCAGCACTTTTACTTGGCTTTTCTTATTTCACACTCCTAGTGGGTTCTATTGCTTCACCCATTTTACAGTTAAGGAAACCCAGGCAAGTTATAACTTGGCAAAGGTCACAGAGCTGGTAAGTGCAGATAATGCCTGAAGTATCAACAACTATGCTAACAATTTTTCTGAGCCTGAAGACTTAGAACTTTTCAAACTGGGCCAGGGAATGATTCTGCCTGCATTTGAAAAAGAAAGCTTAGTTATGATTTTAAAGTCGCTGGACAATGTGCCACATCAACAAACCGACAAGCCCTTATGGTAGAAAAGCTTCGGGTGGTGGGTTTGGATTTTAAATGGTCTCTAAAGTCTGCTGAGCTCTGTCCAGACATTCCCCTACATGGTTCAAATTGGGTAATTTCATTCGATTCAGCTGGATAAGCAACATCCATAATGAGAAATATTAGTGTTTCTAGATCTTTATCTAAATCATAACATTTGGTACAGTAGCTTTAATTTACATATCAAAGTTACTGAAAGTGAAATGATAAATAACGCATGAAGGCAAAAATGGCTAAAGATAGAAGAATAATAAGATCTGATGCTGCCTGTATTTAAATCCAGAAGCCAATATTTCCATTCCGAGAACCATTAAAATCAAATATGTGTTTCTGTTTCCAAGTCAAAAATCAGAACCAAAAAATACCTTTCTGTTCCTGAGGTTCAGCTGTTTACTTAGAACCCTTTAAATTGTCAAACGAGAGAGCTGCATAGTTAACAGACAGCTTTCACTTTTCCTCTGCTGGGTACTTTATTTTCTACTTAAGTGATGATGTTTCAAATCCTGTTTAACCTTTTGATTGACTTGACGATCTCATGGGCTGTGATCATCTTTCTCTAGACATCGCTTTACATTGATTTCAGATTGTTCTAATTGCTATGATTGTTCTGACAAGATTCACCTGGGTTCAATTCATCGTGATGTATGAAGGTGGTTCCCCTCGAATTAGAACAAGATACTGTTTTTGTGACCTCTTAGAAGCTTCACACTTACTGTGTGTGGCCTCAGGGACTTCTGAGCAGACTCTGCATTGCCACACCACACCCTGCCTCACAGTTCTAATCAGTTTCTCATCAGTGTCTGCTTATGTGCCCAAGTGCTAGACTTCTCAGCAAGCACACATCTTTCTGGGGGCCTCTGGTGAGGGGCACTGCTGAGCAGCGGAGGGTCAGTGACCTGTAGGACCAACAGTTATTTAATTCAGTTCTTTTTGAGAAAAATGTAAACAGATGATTTCACTCATCTGGTTTTATTTTAATGGGAGAAAAACAAAGACAGTTCAATAAATGCTTCTCATCTGTTTTCATATCATGGCCCACCGAGGAGAAAAGACAGCCCCTGGGGAGAATAGGGGCGGCAAGGATGTCAAGTTCAAAGGGAAGCTGAGCGTGAAACACACAAGCAAAGAGAGACACTGCTTGGAGTGACCAGAGCAGATAGTATTAAGGCAGGCAGATAAGGACTGAGAACTGGTGGATGTACAGGGTTTCTGTAGATTTTGAGGTGAAAGCCCATATGAATGATTCTTTCCGTGGGTTTGGGGAACCAGAATAAATTAACCTATGCTTCACATGTTGATAGAATCTCACACAATCTTAAGTAGAGCAGTCTTTCTTGATTGGGTATAGCCATTCTGCTTTATTTTCAAATATATTTGAAATAATTTCAAATATATTTAAAAATAAAAGTTTTCTTTCTCATGAGACCTAAAGGTTATACTCATGGGGAGGAGTGACCTCTTTCTTTTAATAATTTTAAAATGATGTTTATTTTGCATTTCTCTTTTAAAATGTATCCTCTTGCTCACTGTCAAAACTTAAAAAATATATAGAAGTGGAAAACGTAGGAAATACATGAAAGAAAACAAACCATGACTCATTTTGTAATACATGCTTCCTCTATTTTGCATAAAGAATTGTATGCTGATTTTATAAGTTTAGAGTCCAACTATACATTGTGTCTTACTCCCCTGTAAAAATTTACCACATTATGATACACTTTATAATCGACTATTCTATCCCATATACTAACTTAAAATCTTTTCCTCTTTTTGGGCTTGTAGGTTGTTTCTGGTTTTTGCTGTTAGAAGAATGTTATAATGAGCATCTTTGGATATTAATCTTTGTGTACTTCTTGTGATTATTTTCTGAGGATTGAGGAAAAGATCACAAATATTTCTTTTAAACTTATATCAGGTTTTTGATGTACTGTTCAAATTGTGTTCACCTTCATTTATTCATTGACCAGAATTTGAATGCTGTCAGCATTGCAGGCTCTGACCTAGACTGCTGGGGATTCAGTGGAGAGCAAAACAGACACAGGGTCAGCTTTCTGGAACATACATTGCAGTGAAGGAGACACCCAGTGAATAAAAAAATAATTAATGCACAAACTATGGCCAGTTCTCTCCTTGGGTTCCCCCAGATTGTGGGAAGTGCATTGAAAGAGACAAGCAGGGCGTTGCAGTGGCCAGGGAGTAGAACCAGCCTGCAGAGAGCATCTTTAAGCTGAAACTTGAAGGACAGAAAAGCCTGCTCTGAAAAGAACAGGGGAAAGAGCACCCAGTTTGAGGAGAATGTGTGCAAAGGCCCTGAGGTGACACAGGGCTTGGAATGCTCTGGGGATTGTTAGAAGGCTCATGTGGCCAGAGCACCGGGAGTCACAGGAAAGAAGCAAGAAGATGCGGTTGTAGAGTGGGAAGGAGCTGGTGACCGTCACTCAGGACTTCGTGGGCCATTAGAATCGGGACCTTACCTTTTTGTGGTTAGAGCAATAAGAAACCAATGGAGGAAGAGCTGGGATTTAATTTGTGTGTTTTTCAAAAAAGCCCTCTGGTTCCTGGGTGCGGATGAGATGCAAAGGAGAGGATGTGAACTGTAGGAGGAACATGATGATGAAGGCATCCGAACACCACCCTGTGTTTGAGTGTGGTTCTGAGACGGTCAGCCTCAGCTATCAGAGGCACATAGGCAGCCTTGGATCTGTCTTTCACGAAGCTGTGAGTGATGCTTACATCCCTAAACATGTATATTTTATATACAAAGCCAAATTCCCACACCAGTTATTTCATCATTGTCATGTAAAACGTGTTAGGGTTTCTGTTGCCTCTAACATATCTTAGCCTTGGATCTGAAATAATGTGAAATAAATATTTCAAGAGTATTTTATTCTGCTATTGATATGGTAACAAATAATACATACCTAATATATGAACAAATAGCAATAGATTAAAAATGTTAGTGATGCTATTGTGCCATTCTTCTGTTGATGGACATGAACGTTCTTTTCACTATTGTGCATAATGCTGTGAGGAAGATCTTCGTACATATTTGTCTATTTTCTATGGATATATTCTGTTAAAAGCTGTGCCTTATTTTATTAAATTAAACTCCACCACAATTGGTGGCAGTTTAAAGTCCCATCATGAATGTATGAAGGTGTTTATTTCCTGACGTATTTGTTGACCCAGGATATTAATTTATCTTTTGAATTTTTACCAGTTTGTTAGGTACCAGTCTGTTAATTGACATTTTAAATTAATTATTAGTTAGATAATCTTATAGGAAGTTACTTTGTTTTATTTGCTGCTGAGTCCTCAGAATCTAGATCAGTGCCATTTAATGCTTGCTGGTGAATGAGTGAAGAGACGAACATAGTTATTGATCATTTGCTTTTCTTTTGTGAAGTGATTAATATCCTTCATCCATTGTCTTTTTATTTGTAAGTTTCAGTAGCTCTTTGTACATTATAGATAATAATTCCTTGTTTGAAGCTTCATATATATTTGTAGTCTTTTTTTTTTTTTAACATTTCGGTTGTGATTTAAAATGTTTTTTGCAATACAGATTTTTAAAAGCTTTTATGAAGTGTTTCAACCACTGAATTTATATTTTTGGCTTGGGGTTGTACTCAAAAAAGCCTTCCCCAGTGTAAAATAATTTTAAAGTAAATTCACTTATATTCTTCTTTTCTGTTAATAAATTTAGCAATAAACTATTGTCACATTCCTGAAATGAAATCCACTTCTTTGTTGAATGGTATTTATTTAATGAAGTGTTGGATTCTTCTTGCTAGAAATTTCAACTTAGACTTTCGAGTCTGTGTAAATAAAATAATCTGTATATCTCTTATGTACTATACTATTCTTTTTTTTTTTTTTTTTTTGAGACGGAGTCTCACTCTGTCGCCCAGGCTGGAGTGCAGTGGCCAGATCTCAGCTCACTGCAAGCTCCGCCTCCTGGGTTTACGCCATTCTCCTGTCTCAGCCTCCGGAGTAGCTGGGACTACAGGCACCGGCCACTTCGCTCGGCTAGTTTTTTGTATTTTTTTAGTAGAGACGGGTTAGCCAGGATGGTCTCGGTCTCCTGACCTCGTGATCCGCCCGTCTCGGCCTCCCAAAGTGCTGGGATTACAGGCTTGAGCCACCGCGCCCGGCCTATGTACTATTCTTAAAGAATGGAAGCTTTCCTCTTTAGATGTAAAACCATGCTTCTGAAATGTGCCTATGAATCACCTGGGAGCTTGTTAAAATACAGATGGTGATTCAGTAGGTCCAGAGTAGGGCTTGAGAGTCTGGCTTTCAAACTAGCAGTCACCTGAACCATCAGGAAACTATAAAAACAATGGTCGAGATACTTAAAAGTTTTTAAAAGTCTGTATTGCGAAAGGGATTTTAAATCACAAACAAAATATAAGGAAAAATGACTAATCAGGTATGCCCATGTTGCTGGCTCAGGGACCACATTTTGTGTCGGAAGGTTCTAAGGGACTTAAAATAGCACAAAAGCCTAGGCATAGTTGCTCAAGCCTATAATCCCAGCACTTCGGGAGGTTGAGGCAGGAGGAGAGCTTGAGCTCAGGAGTTCGAGACCAGCCTATGGAACACACGGAGCCCTCCCCACTACCACCCCCTATCTATACAAAAAATAAAATAGCTAAGTGTGGTGGCATGCACCTGTAGTCTCAGCTACTTGAGAGCCTGATGCAGGAGGATTGTTTGAGCCCAGTTGGTAGACCTGCAGTGAGCTGTGATTGTACCACTGCACTCCAGCCTAGGTGATAGAGTGAGACCCTGTCTCAAAAAATAAATGAATAAAAATAAACAAATAAAGACACAAGAATTACCCTAGACAATGATTGGATCCAGTGCTCTTTTGAGAGGTGTGTGTGTGTGTATGTGTGTATGTATATATATGTATATGTATACTATATATCATTTTATTCAAGTTCTCAAATTTGACAGATGAAGTATTTTCTACTGAATGAATCTTTGAAATTTTTTCTGTAGCTATGTTTCCTTCTTATTTCTACTTTTGTTTATGTTTTTATTTTCTCTTTGATGAGATTAATTCATGTTTTATCTATTAATGGTTTATTGTCTTTTCTCAAAGAACCAGATTTTAGATTTATTTATTGTGATGTTTTCTATTTTGAATGAATTGTTTTCTGCCTTTATCTCCATTAAGCCTTTCTTTCTGCTTCATTCAACTCTTTATTTTCTAGGGTCTTGAGTTGATTTCTTAAATAATTGACATTTTATTTCTTGCTCAGTTATTAAAGTGTTTAAGTCTATGAAAGTTACATTTAGTATACTTTGGCTACTTTCCATGTATTTTGATATGTATTGGGTTCATTATTGCTATTCTCTAAAAATCTGTAATTGCTATTTTGGTTTTATTTTTGACCCAAGAATTATTTCCAAGCTGTTGAAATAATTATTTTGTTCTACTTTTGAAATTAATTTCTGGCTTATTGTAGTGTAAAGGGAGACTGTAATCTATATTATTAATTTCTTTTTTGAAAACTTAATGGTGTTTTCTTGGTTGTTTAATTTTGGTTGATTTTATAACGATTTAGTGAGTGTTAGAAAAGGAACTAAATTCTTTGTTTACAGTACACAAAGTATATTGATTTTAATAGTATTAATCAGATGCCCTACGTTAAATCTTATTATCTTTCTGATTAGTCACTGCTATTATTTTCTTTCACTGCTCTTGTATTAGTTCATTTTCACACTGCTATAAAAAATACTACCTGGGAGTGGGTAATCATAAAGGAAAGAGGTTTAATTGACTTCACAGTTCCACAGGCTTCACAGGAAGCATGGCTAGGGAGGCCTCCAGAAACTTACAATCATGGCAGAAGGGGAAGCAGGCACCTTCTTCACAAGGTAGCAGGAAAAAGAAAGTGCATCTACAGGAGAAATGGCCACTTTTAAAACAGATCTCCTGAGACTCACTATCACGAGAACAGCATGGGGGAAACCGTCCCCACAATCCAGTCACTTCCCACCAGGTCTCTCCCTCAACACCTGGAGATTGCAATTCAAGATGACATTGGGTGGGGACACAAAGCCCAACCGTATCCAGACCATGGGCATTTTGACACTTACATCTTTATTGTGGATTATGCCATTTGTCAATTTGAAAGTGACCTTTCTTGGTAAAACTTAAGACCATTTCTCTTATTGAATCCAGCTTAATCATGTATAAAGGAACAATCCCTGCTTTCATTTTCTTTGAATTTTTTTCCTGGTATATTTTGTCTTTATTTTCTGTTTTGAGTTACAGCTTTAGTCTTCTTCTGGACAAACATCATGTGCTTGTTTTTATTGGTTTTGGATTCATTTTAAGAATATCCAACTATTGAGTTAATCCCATATCTGCTTTTAGTTTTTTTTTTTTTTTTTGAGACGGAGTCTCGCTCTGTCGCCCAGGCTGGAGTGCAGTGGCCGGATCTCAGCTCACTGCAAGCTCCGCCTCCCGGGTTTACGCCATTCTCCTGCCTCAGCCTCCCAAGTAGCTGGGACTACAGGTGCCCGCCATCTCGCCCGGCTAATTTTTTGTATTTTTTAGTAGAGACGGGGTTTCACCGTGTTAGCCAGGATGGTCTCGATCTCCTGACCTCGTGATCTGCCCGTCTCGGCCTCCCAAAGTGCTGGGATTACAGGCTTGAGCCACCGCGACCGGCCCTGCTTTTAGTTTTAACTGATACCTTTACATCTGTTTTGCTGTTGTTGTTGTCGTCATTGTTGTTATGAGTATCTGTCTTTGCTATAGGGAAAACCACAGTCTACTTTTATTTCTAGCTGAAGGTTTTAAATTTTTTAAATAATAAATTAGTTTTACAATTAAAAAGTTGTATAACTATGCCATAATTATTTAGACTCAATTCTATGTTTGAATTTGAGCAAGAATTTAAGATACCTTCGTATTACTGCTCACTCATTTTTTGAGATCTATATTTTAATTGAGCTTTTGATTAGAGTGTGGCTCCAAGCTGTCAGTTCAGCAACAGGACATTCATGATTCCTTGTATTTTGAGAATATCATGTTCTTCATCTTTGTCTCTTCTTTTTCTTCATCTTTTTTCTTCCCTTCCAATGTCTTCACGATCATCTCTTTTGTCCTCCTCCTGTTTCTCCCTTTATATGAATAACTGATTGGCTGGGTGAAGAAAAAAATCTCCGTGGTTATTACTCTGTGGTTTCCTGGAATCTAGAGATGCCGAAAGATGTTTTCCTTTGTAGGGGACCAAGTGTTGAATGACATGCTTGTGTAATTTCATTTTAATCCTTGATATGGAGGGATTTCACTAGGATGTTTATCCATATTGGTTGCTTTTAGTAATTTTTTTTCTGTTGCCTACGAGTCCTGCTAATAGTCACAATTAGATTTTCTTTAAGATCATGAATATTTTCTTCTATTGTATCACTGACTGTACTTTCTATTTTGCTTTCTCAATCCTTTTTTTGGGCCCGCTCATTCTAGATCCTTGTTGTTTGTTTTTTACCTCTAATACTGTCTCCTGGATTGCTTTTTGCAGTCTGTCATGTACTTCTGCATTCTATTTGATGATCTCAAGTTTTGATTTTTAAAATAATTTCTTTGTTGGTTTGGTTCATTATGTTCTTTTGCATTCTACGGTGAATTTATGATTTAACTTTTTTTCTTACCTCTATCATGTCCTTTTATTGTCTTATAATTTCATATTTTAGATTTTGATACATTGTTTCCATGATTTTTTCCATTTCTTTGAGAGTTCAAATCATTGCTGTCACACAGCAAACTTTTAATTCACTTACAAATTTATTTACTTCTCTCTTTTTTTTCACCCCAGATGTGCTGCATGATTCTCCCTTCTGCCTTTTGTTGTTGTTATTGTTTTTAACTCATTTTGGAATGGAAGTGCATATTTTCAGGTCTCTTACTTATTCTGAAATAGCCTGGTTGATTTTTCTTTGATACATAACTTGTTTTCCTTGGCACCATCACATCTCCTTTAGAACTAGAATTAAAGGCTATCTCTGAGGTTTATATTCTGTTATGAGTTATTTAGCCCTTTAGGGGATTGGGAAAGACGAAAGGGCTGGGTCTTTCTAGGAAAGCTAGGGAGTTTTCCTTTGGCAGGCTTTTATTCCCTCCCATCCTCCCTCCCTCTCTTTCTTTTTCTTTTTTTGCAATTACTTCATCTTGTTTCAGAGCCACTGACTTGAGGGTATATCCCATCTCATTGTGGGATGAAGTTCTAAATTATTTCCCATCCCACACAGCCTCAAAATTTAGCCTCATCGATAAGTAATCCTCTTTAAAACAAAATACTGAAATACATATGACTTCTGTTAGATGTGGGCTGAGAGTCATTTTTATTTATTTAGAGTCAGGGTTTCACTTTGTTGCCCAGATTGGAGTGCAGTGGCTCAATTAAAGCTCACTGTGGCTACAAATTCCTGGGCTCAAATGATCCTCTGTCCTCAGCCTCCCAAGTCAGTAGGACTACAGGCATGCGCCACCAAGCCCAGCTGATTTAAAAAAAACAAAACGACAACTTTTTTTTTAAGAGACTGGGTCTCACTATGTTTCCCAGGCTGGTCTCGAACGCCTGGCCTCAAGTGACCCACCCGCCTTGACCTCCCAACGTGTTGGGATTACACTCATGAGCCTCACCACCATTCCTGGCCCTCAGAAGCATTTTATTCCCCACCCCACCACTGTAATTTGCTTTAGTTTTGCAAATAACAATTTCAATTACAAAAGTTAATACATTCTTATTGTATAAACTTCTAAAAGTATTTACAAATACCCAAAGAGAGAAATAAGACCCCCTTATAATCCCGCCATGTGGAAATAATGACTGTTTACTTTTTGATATATGCTTTCAGTCTTTTTGTCTCTTTGTGCATGTATGTGTCTATTACTATATGTGGATAATATGTATGCAGTTTGAAAGCCTTTATGCTTTTGCTTAGAAATATATTGTGGAAATTTTCCCATGTGGCTAAATATTCTTCATCATTAATTTTAATGGCTGCACAGTACTTCTCTTTTCCTCATGCCTACCTCCATTTCTTGGTTGCCTGTAAGGAGATGCTGTGTATAGTAACTGAGTAAAAGGCAAAAATAGGTGGAGGCACAAAATATATTCAGGTATAAACTTGAAATTAATCTGGAATTGATTTATTACAGGAAATGGTTGGAGAAGTAGTGGGTGGCTGTAGCATCTCTCCCTGCATACACACTCATGTAGACAGAAATACCCCCATCAGTGGGGTGCAGAGAGGGGTGATCGATGCCAGGACTCGCAAATATCCCCATCACTGGGGTGCAAAGGGGGGTGATAGATGCCAGGACTCATAAATTGAGTCTAAGTGCCTCTTACACCAAGCATGTGACAGTGGGCAAGTCAGTCGGTCTTAGCTTCATTTTCCTCAACTGTAAGATGGGAGATATCAGTACATATCTGCCCTTGTCTCCCTCTCAGAGTTACTTTATTCTTAAATAAGATTGAAATGAGAAAAAGTTGATACAATCACTTATTGAATGAATAATTCCATATACTACAGAGAGATGATCTTGGTGATAAAAATTCTTTTGATTCCACTAATATTTATTGAGCACCTATTCTTTTCAAAGGCTAGTGCAGGTAATCAATATAGGAGGCAACATCCTATGCTGAAATGGCCTTGTTATGAATGTTTCATTTGTCTCAAATCAATGATCTTCTGGATGACAGTGCCAGCTTCTTCTCATCACTCCAATATGATTAATTCATTCATCAAGTTAGACTGATTTAATTATTTATTATGTCGTTTTGTTTATTTAATTTGCATATCAATTGCCAGGGTGCTGCATATCTCAGCTTACCGCAGAATCATATTAAGAAAGGTTTTGATGCTGATGCAGGTTCCAGTGGTCTCCCCAGGGGCAGAAAACTTTATGGTAATTGAATACTTAGGTGTTGGAATGCAACAGCTAAGAATTGTTTTTTTCTGACCTGAAGTTCAACCAACTCCTTCCTGCTTTGGTCCAGAGAGACAGCTAGTTGTGAATTATGCATTCCCATCTATCCTCTGGTCAATGTTTGCATATTTTACTTTTCCATAGAGGGGGTAGCTTTTCCCTTGAGAAACAACGATCTCACACTCTTGGTACTTAGCTTAAAGGAAAAGAAAGAATGTTAGCCAATGTTCCCTCATCCATGGTCTCTGGAGTCTCTGCTTTCAATCCAAACCTGAGTGTAGGAGCCACAAAGAGGCATTGCCCATTTTTCCATCATCTTGATAGTCCACCTCTCCAGCTGGAAGGAGAGGTGCTTGGCTCCTTGGACATTGGATTTGCCCACCTACCTGATCCTCAGCATAATATGAAGTGAGACTGGAGGCCTCAGATTGAATCCTGGTCATGATATTTACTATCTGTGTGACTTTGGGAAGTTACGGAACAGTACCAACAATGATCACAGCTGAAGAGTGTGTCATACATCCTAGGCACTAAGCTAAGTACTTATTTTGTTGTCATTTAGTAATTTCCCCAGCATTCCTGTCCTAGTTACTATTGATGCATAACAAATCACCTAGAAACTTAGTGGCTCAAAACAGTAACAATCATTTATTTTGCTCATGCATATTCATTTTCGGCAGGGCTTAGTGGAAGAGCTTGTGTCTGTTTCATGCAGTATCTGCTGGTACAGTATGAGGGTTGGAAAATGGCTCGCTTCCATGACTATCAAGTGAGTGCTGGGAGCTCAGCTTAGCTGTGAGCTGGAGGGCTCGGTTTCTCTTAAGTGTGCATCTTCTTGAATTGCTTGGGCTTCCTCACAGTATGGAGGCTGTGTTTTAAACGTGAGCATCTCAACTGAACCAGGAAGAGGCTGCCTGGCTTTTTCTAATACACCCTCAGAAGTTACACAGCATCACTTCTGCTATGTCCATCCTATTTGTGGAAAGGTTAACAGTCACAACCAGGTTCAAGGGGAGGCAGAGGCTGCCCATATTAATGGGGCAGTGGCAGAGTCACAGTGTAGAAGCGAATGGGGGTGGGAGATACTGTTGTAGTCATCTTTGGAAAATACCATCTGCTACAACTCTTCTAAGATAGATTTTCTTTTTCCCGCTGCTTTCACAGATGAGAAAATGGAAGCTTAGAAAGGCTATGTCAATTCTCCATGGTCATGAGCTTGGAATGGTTGAGTGGAATTTGAATCCTGGCAGTCTGGCTTTGGAGTACACATTCTTCACCACTAATTATTGTAGCAGCAAACATTTATTGAGTATTACAGAACAGTATGCCAGCTACTCTTCTGAGCACTTTAAATCTATTGACTTGTTTAATCCTTCTAACACATTTTCTCAGTAGATACTATTGTTGTCCCCATTTTACAAATAGTGACGCTGAGACACATAGCTATTATGAGACTGGCTCAAGGTCACATTGATATGTGTCAAAGCTTAGATTGAAACTCAGCCTCTGGAGTCTCCACGCTTGACAATATGCTGTCCCGGTTCTCAAGTAATGATTCAAGTTGGTTATAATGACTATTTTGGGCCCCGCTTTCCTTGTACATCGAAGATAGATAAGAATTTTTTTCTAATAATCTCCATCACCACTTCATACACCCTAAGGATTCATTGAGGTTGTTAAATCTCTTTCATAGCAGAAGGAGCTTGTGTGTGCAAAGTGGATCCAACCTTTCATACCATCAACATGTCCCATTAAGGAGAGCTACCTTCTCATTTTTGTGCCAGTCTGGAAGGAAACACAGATATATCTTCCCTCTTTCTCTTCCTCCTTCCTTCTTCTTTACCCCAGCTTTGGGTTCACATATGCTATTCAAATCTCACTTCTCATATTAATTCGCTGCAGGGTATTGGCCAATGTAACTGCTTGGAGTGAGCCTCACTGTTTTTTGCCTGTAACATGTGGGTACTTCAGCTGGTTGCTGTAAGGATTTTAAAATTGCGCATGCAAGGAGCCAGACATATAGAAGTTGCTCACATGTGTGCTGGCATTCCTCCTCCTTTCCTGCCTCACTCCCTGCCTAATATGCCTGGAAGCACACTTGGTGCTGGGAACTCTCTTTCACCTGGCAATCAGGTTGTCACCCTTCCTGTGTTCTACCATGGCATGCGGAGAGGGGTTGAACTGTGTTAAGTAGATGACAATACCAGCCTGGGCAACATAGCGAGGCTCTGTCTCTAAACAAAAAAATAAAAAATCAGCTGGGTATAGCTATGTACGACATATGCCTGTAGTCCTAGCTACTTGGGAAACTGAGGCGGGAGGATCGCTTGAGCCCAGGAGTCAAGGCTGCAGCGAACTATGACCACTGTAGTTCAGCCTGGGCGACAGAGTGATACCCTGATTATTAAAAAATTAGAAAGTAGGTAGCAATGGAATGGGTTGGATTGGTGTCACAATAGAAACAGATTTTTCAAAAAAGGAAGAAACAAAAGACGAGAGGCTCTTGCTTTTAGACATGGGATTTCTTCTCTGGGGGGAAATGCGGTGGGTTGGATGGTAAGATCCTATCTTCTGAGAGTGTGGGAAGATGAAGACAGTCCTTCCTGGGGAGACTCAGAAGACCTGACCTTTGTCTTCAGTGGAGGGTTGCTCACCTGTCCTTGTTTCTCATGCCTGGCATCTCAGGATGGCCCACTGGGCCCAAGGAGTCCAGTGTTTCAGAGGTAGGAGGGGTTTAAGGATGACCTGAGCCCTGAAGTGGATGCTTAAATTGGGTGTGTCACGTGCTTCACGCAACTTTGCAAGGCAGATACGGGATTAGAACCTGGTTCTCCCAGTTCCCCCAGCTCTGATTCTCTTCCCTTGGCCAGAATGATTTCAATACACACTCTGACTTAAAATAGAATCAGTGGGGCTGTTTCTACTTTTAACTATTTATTCATTGATCTTGACTACAACCTCATGAAAGACCCTCCCAGAGAAGCACCAGAGAAGCTGCTCCTGAACTTCTGAATAATAGAAACTATGTAAAACTAAACAAAGGTTTGTCCTCTTAAGCTGGGAAGATTTGGGGTAATTTGTTACACAGCAGTAGATAACCAATACAACAAGGAACTTCTCATCAGCCAATGACATTTCATCTTAGCCATGTCCTGATAAGCCTCACCTTTTATAAGCAGATTGAGATGTTTCCCTAAACAAAGAGCTGTTGCTTCTCTATGACAAATTCTGCTGTTCTTCTAGTCCAGCTGGCCCCACTGGTAACCAAATTATACAATAACAGTTATTTCCCCATCACATAATCTGAGGCTCCGTGATTCAAGAGTTAGGAAGTGGCAGAACTGGGTTTCATCTGGCTTCAGAGGCTGTCTCTGCCAAATGCTGTAGGATGTTTCTCAGGCATTACCATTGAAGTTTTCCTAATAGTGGAAGAGAAAGTGTATGTGCTCCCAGGAGTCTGGGGCATAGCCAGAGTAACCTGCCTCAAGCAGGACATTTCTTTAAAGTTTTATGTTTTAACTTAAAATTTATGTGAATTTTAATTCTGCTCATCAATATATTCATGTTGGTTATAACGTATTAGTCAGACTAGTCTTAGTTATACTGCAATACCAATAAGCTCCAACATTTCAGTGGCTTTTTGGTTGGGATATGTGCCTGGCATCTGGCTCCTTAAGGTATAAGACAACTGTTTAACAAAAAATTATATTGTTTCAGGTTCCAATAGCACCTGAGTTTTGCATTTTTTTCATTTGGTACTCGCCTTTGGAGCAGGAAAGAAAAAAAAAATCTCAATGGCTTAATACATACAACAAAGGTGATTTCTAATTCAAGTCACATTTCAAAGTAGGTTTTGTGGCACCTCCCAAGTGGTGACTCTGGGGTCCTTCTAAGTTGTGATACTGACATTTGGTCTCTGAGGTCAGCATGGAAGGGAGAAAAAGTGTGGAGCATTAGAGTGGAGTTTATGGTCAGGCTTGGAAGTGGCCTGCAAGTCATGCAGTTGATTGGAATCCAGTCACGTGGTCTTGATAGAACTGCAAGAGAAGCTCAGAAATGAGGTGGTCTTATGTGCCTAGGGAGAGATCAGTGACATGGGAGTGGATAAATACATAGCACATGAATACATACCAGTTCCACACATATTTTAATTTACAATCCAAAGAATAACATCCCAAAAGTTTTCTACTATTCCCATTACTTAATAGATGAGATTGCAGTGACTCAAGTCTGTCACTGAGAAGATTGTACTGGTTGGAGAGCTGACAATGCGTTTTGGGTTTGTATCCAGACAGTTTCTTTTCTGTTCGTGTCATGATATCTCAACAGGGCTTTACTCACATAAATTGGTTATTTTACTGTGTTACAAGCGATGTCAGGGCAATCACCAAGCAGAGAGGTTCTGAATCCTGCCAGAAAGGTGGCATGATGCAATATTTTAGGCTAATGTTGGTGAGTTTGGGTAATAAGTCAGGTTGTTCATGTCATGTGGCCTGGTTTACCAGTCAGGGAAATGCTGGTCCAAGGAGTGTGTGAGCAAAGAAAGAGAACCAAGAATATTTTCTTTATCTGAGTACTTTAATTGTATTCATATGTAAATAAACTGAAAGGCCCAAATGAGTTGTAGTTCCTATGGCAGATTGTGTGTGTGTGTGTGTGTGTGTGTGTGTGTATGTGTGTATATATATATATTTTTTTTCTTTTTTTTTTTGAGATGGAGTCTCGTTCTGTCGCCCTGGAGTGCAGTGGCGCAATCTCAGCTCACTGCAAGCTCTGCCTCCCAGGTTCATGCCATTCTCCTGCCTCAGCCTCCTGAGTAGCTGGGACTACAGGCGCCCGCCACCACGCCTGGCCAATTTTTTGTATTTTTGGTAGAGACAGGGTTTCACTGTGTTAGCCGGGGTGGTCTCCATCTCCTGACCTTGTGATCTGCCCGCCTCGGCCTCCCAAAGTGCTGGGATTACAAGCAGGTTGTATACTTTTAAAAGGCCACATCAATATTTTCTGTTCCGTGTGCTTTTCCAGAACCTCACCATGCCCCAGTTTGTGTCCCTTCCCCTTGAAACTCATGACTGACTTGATAAATAGAACGTAGTGGAATTGATGCTGTGAGGCTTCCGAGGCTCGGTTAGAGAAAAGGCTAGGCAACTGTTGTTGTTCTCTTTCTTCAGACACTCATCTTTGAAGTTCTGTGTCACCTTGTAACATATTAAAGGTGGCCATAGTTGGAGGAAGCCCAAACTAGTCCACATGAAAGACCACATGGAGAGGCCTGAGACTATAGAAAGAGAGTGAGAGAGGTGCTCACGAGCCTTTAGCTGCATCAGTCTCTATGTGACTGCAGTTGTGCCAGTGACATCAAGCCAGAACTGCTCAGCTGAGCTAGTGGTTCCTGATCCATGGAGACCATAAATGATTGTGATCATTTTAAACAACTAATTTGGGAGTGACCTGTTATGCAGCAACAGGTAACTGAAACAGTCTCCCTAGTCAAGTCTAATCTTCCAATCTTCTGATTTCTTTTTTGGCTCGGCTATCTTGACACATGCCATTTAAAACACTAAGAGTTTTTTTGGTCTTGATTGCTGGATAAAGATGCTAACTCCTTTTTCTGCTCCTCACCCTCCTGGCTGTCAGGAAGAAAGGCTAGGCAGGGCAGCTAGGTTCCTTGCTTCCTGAGCCAGCTTACACAGAGCACCAATAGACTGAGTTGCCTCCTTTTCTCCATCTTCCAGGGATGGGCATTGATGAGTGAAATAGGTGAGGCAACATGGATGTGCATTGACACTATATATGAACTACAGCAACTTGTCTAGAATCAGCAGAGAGGCTCTATTAATGTCCAGGCTCAACTTAATCCTTTTATCCGTACCTCAAGTTCTCATGACATAATTCTTGATGTATCACACAAAACCACTTGGGTGTCAAAGTCACTTGGATGTGTCCTGTTGGATGTGTCCTCCAAATTCTACAGTAGGGGATAGCAAACTATGACCTGGGGACCGAATTGGACAGTCTTATTATTATTTTTTTAAATTGCTGATTGTTGTTTATTATTTAAATACTAAGGTTAAATATTTCAACATAATTTCTAGAGAAATTATGTCACACACAATACTTTGAGTAAACTGAAAACCAAGAATTTGGTTTCTATTCTCATCTCGACTGGCAAAAAATATTTAATAGAATGAAAAGTTTATTGGCCATGTTTGGAAGACTCTTTAACTTGCTAGCAGGCTTAAGAAATTTTTACGGGCTGGGGTTGCTTGAACCCGGTTTTAAATTTACCCCATGGGACTTTTCACTCTGTTAAGTGGAAGTTATCACTGGGACTCCGAGGGTGAGACAAATGTTTGCAACAAGGAATCAGATACGCTTACATTATGTGTTTATCTTAAAATATATATTTAATTTATTTATTGTGGTAAAATAGACATAACATAAAACTTACCATTTTGACCATTCTTAAGAGTACAGTTGAGTGGCATTAAGTGCATTCAGGTGTTGTGCAACCATCATTCCTATCCATTTCTAGAACTTTTTCATCATCCCCCAAAAAGTTGTGCTCATTAAACAGTAATTTCCCTTTTCCATCTGCCCCCCACCAGTCCCTGGAAACCACCATTCTACTTTCTGTCTCTGTGAATTTGCCTGTTTTGGGTAAGTCATGGAAGTGGGGTCATATCATATTTCAGATAGCTTTTTTATATAAATAAGTGCTTTTTTTTTGGTTTTTTGGAACACAGCTGCGCTCATTCATTTATGTATTATGTGTGTCTGCTTTTGCCCCACAATAGCAGAGGTGAGCAGTTGTGATAGATAATATATGTCTTGCAGACCTGAAAATACTTACTAGCTAGTGCCTTACAGAAAAACTTTTCAGACTTCAGAATGAGACTGGAGGTGGCTGGCCTCTATGATTATTTCATTAGCTCGGGAAGGGAGCCTCAGGTCCAGTCCATTGAGGGTGCATTTTTACAGGATAAATGTAAATACAACCCTTAACTCTGCCTTGTCAAATTCTTACTGTTTTCAGCTTCTCTCATTTTCGTAGTTAAAAGAATGCAAACCATTTCAGGGTTCCACCTGCTTTCTCTCCTGGGTTTGCTTCTCTCCATAAGGTCTAAATGCCCTGTAAAGCTCTCCTTCCACCCCCTGAATTTTCTAATTCAATACCCTTTATTCCTACCAGGTCATCTTTATCTTTTCCTTTTATTTAACAAAACTCTTTCTGATCAATACTATTTCACGTAAGAATGTTTCCAGTTATGAAACAATATCTGCTAAATCATCTAACTCTGCAAACTTCCCTTTTCATTAAGGTGAGTAATGAATTGGTTCTTATTTAGATTTTGACTTTTCTTTGTGTTACCATTTTATTCCCTTCATAAAGAAAAATAAGACTTTGACTTAGAGTTCTGAAACCGTGACAGTGCCTACATTTTCAAAGTCACTTCTCATTTTACTGTGAGTTTGTTTAAAAATATAATTGAGGTGACCATTTTGCATTTTTTCCAAGACATATCTTCTTCACTATTGTGTTGAACACACTTTTTGGTGAGAGTGGTGTCAGTGAGAGAGGCAGAGGTAAACCTAGGTCATAGGGTGTATTGTGGTCTTGATATACACTATGGCTCTCTGAAGTTTTATCCATTCTTGATTTGGGCCCATTAGTATATAAGTTTATACATAAAAATTTTTTCTCCCTTCCGAACAAAACAACCCTAAATCCCATGCACCAGATGATTTTATTATCAGTCACTTATTAACTTAACATCTTCATAAATCCCAACATTAAAAATAAGCTGAACGAAACCTCAATGCATATCTAAATTAGGGGTTGGCAAATATTTCTCTAAAAAGCCAGTTAGTAATATGTTTCCAGTAGATTTTTTTTCCAGTAAAACTTTATTTAAAATAGGCGACCAACCATAGTTTGCTAAACCCTGTTCTAAATTGTTCACAATCATGCCTTTTTTCCCCTAGACTTTAAAATGTCTTTTAAAAGTACATATGATTTTTAATATCTCTTTGAAACAGCGATGGCTGCGTAAGGTGATAGATGTTTTGTGCATAAGTGTCATGATACTTCAATACCTTTTTTATTTTTGTTTCTACAATAACCAATAATGACCAGCCTTTAAGAAACAAAGCATCTAAGTGCATCCTACTCATTGGTGAATGCGGCTCAGTCTTCATTTGACATCTCTGCAGGGACTGTGGTGTTATTGGGAGAAGCCCGAAGGACGTGACTGTGGTGTGACCTTCTATGATTGGAGGTTTTTCTGTGCTCATTGCCTTTCACATTCTCAGTGATTTCAAGTTTACATATCAAAATTCCAGCTTATAATCATCAATTTTCCCAGTTGAAATCATACTTAAGTAAGGTAAATGAAGCATGAAAGCAAATCACAAAATACAGAAATCTGTAGACTCTTCTGCTATCAAGGGAGGGAGGAGGGAGTGGCTGGGGAAATCGAATCAAGTATTTGGGAATGAAAACATTGATGGAACATCCTTCTGGTAACAACCTGGGTTGATTTATGGGAGCCAGTGGAGTTTTGTGTAATAATAAGCCTATACTTGTTTCTAGGGTGACACATCTCTTACTCCCCTGGTTCTCCTGAGGCAGTCCTTGTCAGCCTCACTGGGAAGGCCCAGTGCTCACCTACTGTGACCCAGGAAAGGCACCAGCCACATGGCCAAGGTTTGCCTTGTACTCTGGCAAACTGCTGAACTGATACCCCTGGGTTCTCCCAAACCATAACAGTGCTACATTTTGTCATCTCTCATTGCTCACACAAACATTTCCTGACCTCTGTGTTTTCATGAAGAACTGTGTTATCTCATGGAAATTGGTAGAATTTTACTAATTGTGCTTGCACCCATGTGCAAAATATTTAAGGATTTGGTGTAATGTGAAAAGGGTCACGGACTTGGAATCAGGGAGTAGAGATTTCAAACCCAGTCCTTTACTCAGTACCACCCACATGACTTGGAGCAAATAGATAGACCTAAGTTTTCTATTCCATAGAATGGGCATAATAATGCCAACCTGATGGCATTTGCCCATTCATTTACTAATTCATTCACACAATGGTTATTGAGTGCTTACTCTGTCATATGCTGTGTGATATTATCCTGAGACCTTATGATAAAGGATAAATGTGGGCTTAGTGTCTGGAAGATGTTGCAAGGATTAGGGATAAAGCATGTGAAGTATCTTAGATATAGTAGGTGCTTCTTGCAAGGTAGCTGTTACTATTCCATCATTGTGATGCTCATGGGTGTTGGCAGTTGCAGGTCACAAGGCACACTGTCACCTTGAGTGGTTGCCCTCATTCCTAGCATGTCCCACTGGTTGACTCTTTACCCCTGAGGCCAAGACTTGATGTTCATCTCTGCTGCAAGTGACTGACCCAGTCACAGGTTCTGACTAGGGGTTCGTATTTCCCTGCAGCCACTGTCTCTCCCGGTTTATTGCCTGGGAGAAGCATCTAATAAAAAGTCAATAGCTTTGCTGGTCCTCTGTGAGTGTGTTTCTCTGCTGCATGGTGCGTATAATTTCACTGGCCGTCATGAACCTGTCAGTTGCCATGTGATGTATGACCGAGCTGCTTGCAGCACATGGTGGATGGGAAGCCTGGACTAGACCCAAGTCAGAGATAGAGAAGCCTCGTACATCTCCCCCACCCCATGACCCTGTCCCTGAGAGAGCAGACCTCTGGAGCACAGATCCACAGCTCTTCATTTAAATGTCATCACTTCAGCTGGGGGCAAGACAAGCACAGACTGCATAGTCAACATGGATGACGGGACTCTTCGAATGGGGAGGAGCATTAAATATTTTTGGGCTTGACTCCTAGGTTTTGTAGATGGGGAAAGTGAGGTTCCTCTGATGAGAAGGCCGTCATTCTTTGTTTCAGTAACATCGACAGAGCACTTATTCTGTGCTCAACACTCTGGGGACACAATGACAAACGGTACACGCAGCCTTCAGTGGGCCATCTCCAAAATGGTGCACAAAATTCTCGCCTCCTTGTAGAATCCCTCCCTTGTTGTTCCAGGGCTGACGTGTGTGCCCAATGGACTTTGGCAGAAGCTTTGATTTGTCACTTCCAAGATTCGATTGTAATAAGAGCTACTACAGCTTCCATCTCGGCCTCTCTGTGGGATCCCTTGCTCAGAGCGAAGCAATGGCAAGCTGTCCTGTGAAGAGGCCCACGTGACCTCCAGCCAGCAGCCACATGTGTGAGCGTGGAGGAGGATCCCAGCACCCGTCAAGCTTTCAGGGAACTGCAGCCTTAAGATGTTACACATTTCATAAGTGCCATGAAAGGAGAGACAGGCAAGGAGAGGTTATGATAATTACTGCAACTGTTGTTTATCTGTATGGGTGAATTTTGGTGTGGGGGTGTCAGTGGTGATACCTTGGAGGGAGCAAAGTTTGCAGTGACTGGTGAGGGAATGGAGGCTTTAGCCAAGGAAACCACGGGGGAGGGGTGGGCGGGGTGAGTGTCTGGGGTGGCTGATGTTTGGTATGTTTGAGGAACTGAAGACAGGCTGGGTGCCTGGAGTGTGATAGTGTGACCCAGGTGTCCACCAGAAGAGGCTGGGAGGCAAGCAAGGTGAGACCATGCAGGTCTGGCAGGCCCCATGAGGGGTTGGGATTTTATCCTCTAAACCAGAGCTACAGACAGGACTTTCTGCCTTGAGGGCAGTATTCTGTATATGTACGGCCCACCATAGTAGCCACCAACCACTGGTGGCTGTTGTGTACTTGAAATGTGGCTCGTGCAACTGAGGAACTGAATTTGACATTTTATTTAATGTCAGTGGATTTAAATTCAAGTAGCCACATGTGGCCAGCAGGAACCCTCGAGGGAAAGTGCAAGGGCAGCTCGGGGAGAAGCTCCTGGTGGGGCAGTGGTATGACCTCAGAGGAATTTGTAGGGAGACAGAGCTGGTTGCAGTGGGGAGGATGGGTGGAAAACAACAGAGGGAGGCAGGGAGGGGCGGATGTGGGGGGTCTAGGTGGAGATGATGGCTGCCCACCAACTGCCCTGAGTTCTGTGGCCTCTTGTGCCCTCTTACAGCCCCAGTACCATGTGAGGATTGGAACCGCGGAAGTGGGAGTCAGTGTGGGTTCGTTCCTACCTGGTCTAGCCTGATGCAGGGATGTGGCCTCCAAGACAGCATCTGCAGAGGATGGATGGGTTAGCCCTCTCACAGAGGAGAGTCTGTCCCCAGCCCCTGGTGTTCACAGAAGCTCCCACTGTACAGCTCTCTTTCTAGGCTTGGTGTGGTTTGGTGTCTGCACAGTCGGGTGTGGAGGCTGCTTATTGCTTATGCTTTAGTTTCTTCATCTGCAAATAGGATATAAATACTATCTACCTTGTAGGAGTTTCATGAGCCTCAAATGAGATAAATCTATGTAAACTCCTTCCCACAGTGAGTGACGCATGGAAGAATGGATGACTGTCTACTGTCGTTTTCTTTGTCACAGTCACCATCATCATTCCTGAGCTAGGAATCTCTAGTTCTGTTTGCTGGCCTCATCTGACCTCATATGACCTTTAGGGCTAGACAAAGCTCCATTCAGAAACTGTCTTTCGAGTTGTACTAAGGGGAATGCTGGAGTTGGATTCCACAGGATGCTGAAGAGGGGAGCTGGTGACTCAGGATGAGTCCAGGTGGAGGAAAATGCCAGAATGCTTAGGTCTATTTTCATCCAACGCCGGTTGTCCTAAAATGGACAGGTGGAGGCTGCAGGAAGTTGGTTTGCTCTGGAGACACTGGGACACCTCAGTGAGTCACAGGGGGGCTGGGAGCACCTCGGGGTCTGTGCCTTCACACCTCATGGCTCTTGAAAATGCTTGTGGTAGAAAAGAAAATCTGGCTTGAGGCCCCTCTCATTTCCTGTGGCCTTAGGAAAGTAGCGTGTGTACAATGAAATATTTGTTGGCATAGTGTCAGAGCTTCATATTAATGTCAACGATTAGTTGAATATCATATTAAGATCCTTTTTGTCCTGCTGCTTGGTTCATGGAATGAATGATTGATAGAGATGAATGAAATGATCTGCGGTAAGCTTGAACTCACTACACCATTGCACTAATTTTATGTCTCTGTTGTCTTGCCTTTCGAGGCTCCTGTGGTTCACAGTGGTACATTTAGACCTTGTGTTCTACTTCGCTCGCTCTCATTCATCTGGCTTCAGCATTGCTGGCCATGCTTCTGGGCTGCTCCTTGAACAGGGAGGCCCACCTTCACCTTGGCTGCCACTGATACCTACATCAACCTTCCCCTGGCTCTGGGGAGCGCAGTCCTCATCCCCCCGAGACTTTGAACATCTTCTCAGTGAGGCTAAGTCTGACCATTCTATTTACAATTATGGCCCCTCTCCCTTACCTCTGATCTACTTTTAGGTTTTTTTCTTGGTAGTATTCACCACCTTCTTTCTATATAATTTTTAAAAGGCTGTATTTTTTAAAAGTTCATTGTTTTCATCTTTTGCCTCCCCTTCCCCACAAGAAGGTAAGCTCTACAAGAGCAGGGTTCTTGATTCTGTTGGATTCTGTTCTGTTCTGTTGACCGCTATATCCCCACTTTCTAGTACAGGGCCTGGCATGGAGTTGCTGAGTCATGAAAATGTCAAAGTAATGACAGCCAGGCTTTTGAACCTGCTCTTCAAGGTCCTGCCCCCATTGCAACTTCCATTCCATTCTTTCAAGATCCCTCCTGCTCTAGCTCCCAGTTAGGTCATATTCACTCAATCTTCATGTCTGATTATTCCTCATTCCTTCTTCCTGAATTGCCTGCTGTCTTACCCCACTGTCTTCTACCAATACACCCACCCTTCAGGCCACCTAAAACTCCCTAAGCCACCTGGTCAGCCTCTCCTCTGTTGTTAGCACTCAGTGGCCCTGCTTACCACATGCTACACATTCATTCCTTTAACTGTTGCTAATTCCTAGGTCCTGAGTCTTTCTTGAACTCTTTGTTCTTATGCTTGGCATCATACAAGGAGAATGGACTTTGGTGTCAGACAAGCCTAGGCTCTTCTTGTACTACCTATATGACTTGGTTCAGTTAAATAACTTCTCTGAACCTATTTACTTTTCTGTAAAAACAAAAGCAATGATTCCTACTTTGGAAGTTATTGTGAGAACTAAATAATAAAACATGCGTGACAGCCCATAGTAGGTGCTCAAGAAAATTTGCTACATGACCATGGAGTGAGCTCAGCATCATGGGGTGGGTAGCTGTAGTGTTAACTAAGGAGATTTTACTTCTGCGTACTGATTTTGCAATGGGAGATTGTTTTTGTTCCACATTAGAATAATGAGAAAGCTCTTATCTTTATTGCAATCCTACAGAAAGAGGAGAGCTGTATTTGTGTCAGAGATAATGCAGTCTTTTTACAAGCTTCAGTGTGATAGACAATAGCAGAGGCTTTTTAACTGGTGTGTGCAGGACTTTTTCTGTCTGTCTCTTTATATGGTCTGTCAATTCCAGTCTTCTCATGGCTTGTGAATGACTTGTGGCATTTGACGGGTTACTTCTTTGTGAATTGAGGAAGCGTACGTGTATGTATGTGTCTGTGAGCCTGCATATACACTCATGTTTGTACATGTGCATTCATATATGAACATACCTGCTTATGTATGAGGAGCTGTGTGCTTGTGCACATGTGGATAAATGCATGTCTATTAACTTGTATGTTTTGGTGCAGTTGAATACACCTGTCTGTATTTGCATGCATGTGATTGTGAGCAAACATGGTGGTGTCCTGCAGATAAAACTCAAATGGGCATGGTAGACCTGATCAGTCAGCTCCAGACTTGGGGGCTGAGACCAAAGTGGAGTTGGCTGATTGGGAGAATGTGTTGGTGGTAGAGAAGGGCAAATTGGGACCCATGGGAGAAGGGGATGGGGCCAGCGTGCCCAGGGAAGTACAACCCATGTTAAACAGGGAAAATGGAATAAGGTCTAGACACAAAAAATTAGGTTGTCAGAAGTAAGGCAGGAAACTGGACAGAAACACGACAGTGTGGTGGAAGTGGAAGGGGAAGCTCTCGGCAATACCTCCAAGGTGTGTGAAACCATCTTCTGTCATTGCTAGTGGGTTGGGGGCAGGGCCTCTGGCCGTACCTCCCTGTGGACTGCACTTGTCCCAGGAGTGTGAAGTGGGCATCCCCAGATCCCAGGAGGAGCCCAGGACCTGCAAGCCACCTTCTGTGCTAATGTCATGTGCCCAGCTTGGAGATGTCCCTCTGATAGTGGATGTGACATCCAGGGGGACTTCACTTGGGAGGCACAACAGTCTGGTGGTGCCTGGACTCCCACTGTGGCTCTGCCTTGGTGTCTCTGTGACCTCAGGAAGTTGCTGAGCCTCCTGGAGTTGATTAAGGGATTAAACAGCAGGAGGATGTAGAGTGCTTAGCTCTCTGACTGGCAGAGAAAAAAAATCACTCAGCCAACACTGGGTCTCCCTTTTCAACTCATTTTCATTGTTATTTCCAACCTTGGAGTTGTAGGACATTTTAGCACCCAGCATGGCTGTGACAGGCTACAAAGTGGCCTAAATTTAACCCAGTGAAATGTAAGGGGAGATGTTTAAGGGTATCTTTTTGGGCTCCATGAAGAGACACACAAAGGATGTGCACACAAAGGATGGGAGAGCTTGAAATAACAAGAGCAGAAGAGACAAAGTCCCCAGCGGGGAAGTGACTACAGCACCAAAGAAGCCACAGGAGACAGCCTGGAGTCTGAGCCTGTGTAGACAGGTTGCTGCCCAAATCCCAGCACTGGCAGCTTCTTGCTGACCCCGGCTGGCCATGTGACCTTGGGAAGGTCGTCTAATGCCTGTAAGGTGTGTGGGAGGTAGTGATTATATCTGCTTGGATAGATTATAAGAAGTTGGGCAGAAAGTTCACGGAGTGCCTGGCACAGAGGAATCATGCCTGCAGTCAGCAGATCCTCAACCTCTGCTCTCCGCATTGTAAGAGCAGCGATGGCAACCTGGAGCCAAGCCTCAGGAGGGCAGGTGTGGGAGAGGAGCAGAGGGATGGAGGCTGCTCATCAGGGATCTGGGATGCAACCAGGTCCTTGGCTGGGGAAGCCGAGCAGGCAGAGCTGGCCCTGCTCACCTCCATGTCCTCATCTTCCACCACTCCTCCCCTTTCGATCCATCTACACGGGTCACCTTCTGACTTTTAGAAGCTCCTTGCTGCCTCAGGGGCTTCACACAGTTCTCTTGGCCAGATTTTTTTCCCCCTAATGGTTGGCTTTTTTATACCCTTAGATCTTATTTCACATCTCACCTCCTCAGAGAGGCCTTCCCGTCCCTCCTGGGTGAGTGGGTGTTTGTGGTCCCGGGCTCAGTCACGCTCTGCCAAGCTCTGTGTGTATTTCTTGCATAATCTTTATCACATGATATAATTATGTTACTTGTTTGTTTACTCTATTAAGGTCTACCTCCCACATGCACAGTGAGCTCCGTGAGGACAGATGGATGGCTTCTTAGTCACGGCTGTCTCTCTCCACCACCCAGCCTGGTGCCGGCAGCATAGTGATGCTGAGTACATTTGAAAATTTGGTGCTAACTGTAGGCAGAAACTCATGGATGACATCTCTTTGTCAAGCTAAAGAAGGTCTTTCAGTACTTCCAGGAATGAGTGAACCTTTCCCAAGGGTGCCTGAGTCAAAATCAGGAAAGCCACATATTGGTGATGCTATATGAATTTGTTAGGAAACCCACGTCTTTTCAGATGAGTTTAGGGCCTTATTGGCATCTTCCCACCTGTCTTCTTCCCCTAGTCTAATTCTGGCCTCTGGAGCTGGAAAGAACTGATAAGAGCACTTCATGAAGAGGGCATTGCCATTTCAGTTTTTTGCTGTGTAAGAAATGATCTCACAACTTAGTGGCTTGTTCAATAGCCATCGTATTTTGCATACGATCGTGTGTGTCCAGTAGGTGGTTATTTTTCTCTGGCCAGCTTGTTTAGTTTCTGCTGGGTTCTCTCCTCTGTCTCAAGTGCCCTGCTCACATCTCTGGAGTTCAGCAGGCTGCCCTCTGGAGGGCGTTGGTTCTCCTCCATGTTGCTTCCCATCCAGCATGCTAGCTCAGGTTCATCCCTGTGTTGGTTCTCAGGCTTCCAAGTGCAACAAGAGGGCAAGCCCAATGCACAAGTTCTTCTTCAAACCTCTGCTTGCAGCATGTTTGTTGATGCCTTATTGGTCAAAGCAACTCGCATGGCCAAGTCGCAGTCAGTGTGGGAAGGGATAACCCAAGGGTGTGGTTATAGGGAAGTAGATATTGCAAACAATCTCCCATCTTCTCTCTGCAGGTGATTACATGCATGTTCTGATTTATTCCCTGAAAGATATCATTCACTCCTTAAAAGAAGGACTTTTTCTGTTGTTTGCTTTTCAGATAGGGACCCTGAAGTTCAAGGAAGTTGAAGGAGGTACATCTACACAGTTGGAACTGCCTAAGTAAAAATTGCACCTGACAAATTTAATCAGGCAAGGAAGATATTATTCAAGACCATTGTAGTCAGGGAGAGACAGAACTTAACTCTCCTGAAACAAAGGGATGAAAAATTCTTTTTTTTTTTTTTTTTTTTTGAGGCGGAGCCTCTCTCTGTCGCCCAGGCTGGAGTGCTGTGGTGCAATCTCTGCTCACTGCAAGCTCCGCCTCCCGGGTTCATGCCATTCTCCTGCCTCAGCCTCCCGAGTAGCTGGGACTACAGGTGCCCGCCACCACGCCTGGCTAATTTTTTGTGTTTTTAGTAGAGACAGGGTTTCACTGTGTTAGCAGGACAAAGAATTCTTAAGAGCTGAAATTCTCAGGCCATCTGTGTTTGCTAACTAAGTTTACCAAAGGAAAAGTAAACTTTCTCATATCTTCATGATAGGAGAGGTTAAAAAGTTGGAGGAAGGCACACTGAAGTTGGACTCCCACCCTTCTGCAGACTGGGAGATAGGGACGCTCTCTCCTTCAGTGCTCACATTTCAAATGGTTGCTTCCCAGGTCCTTGAGAAAGACTTTACTTGGGTTGTAAAACCAGTAAAAGACCAGCAGATTTTTTTTAAAGGAGCAGAGAAAGAATTTGTAGTTAAGTTTTCTAAAGTAGATGCTCTAACAAAAGGGAGATGAGGAGCTTATCAGGAAGAAACCTGTTTAAAACTTTGGTCAAACCAAGGGGAAAGAATGTCAAGGCTGTCTTGGTCAGAACTGAGATTTGATCCCCAGGACCATCTGATTTCAACACTCACAGGCTCCTTCCTTCAAGACCACACACGATACAGGCTGCAGTAGGGAGGGAAGTCTGTCACCATTTAGAGACAGCTTCTGAAGAATTTGTCTTCGAATTTGAATAAGAGAATGTATTTAACACATTGATGAATTCTATAAAATTGCAGACGCGGCATGTAGAAAAATTAGACCTTTAGTGGTAAAAATCTAGATTCACAATGTCAGAGCAAGAAGGGGTCATGAATACAAGTCCATCTATTTCCCCATTGCACAGGTGGGAACTGAGGTCTTGCCCAAGGTCACAGAATGAGACCATGTTGGATCTATGTTTGTACTGCAGGCTCCCAATTCCCAGTGCTGAGTTCTTTCTACCCTATTTTCCAAGGTTTTGCACCAGTGGCTTCATCCGGTTTTCTCTTTTTTCTTTTTCTCCTTTCTTTTCTTTTTAAAGGCTCACTGCTCCAAGGCAGAAAATGTATTCATTTAAATGACTTCGTTTGGAAATAGAAGCTTGAATAATGATGTTACCATTTATAATTGCTCTGATTAACCACACCACGTTTTGCAGTTTAGAATAAAAAAAGCCTCATTCCTTTTGTGATGTGAATTTTAATTGCCTTCTCTCAGGAAGACCCCCCCAGGCACACTTGCAGGCTTCCCAGCTTCTGGAATCTCAAAAGGACCCCTCCAGGGATACCTGTGCGCTCCCTGGGTTCTCTGGCTGAGATTTGGGGCTGGACATAGGGTAGACGTTCTGGGAATACCTGGGTGATTTGAAATTTTGGGACAAAACCTACCTGATTCTACAGTTATTCACCTTTAGACCAAAGTTTAATACTCCCTGGGGAGAATCACAGCTTTAGGGTTCCCATAAGGCCCAGACTGGAGACCTAGGATAAGGGGATTTAGAATTTTTCTAAGAGTTTTTGATGCACACTGTAGTTGTCATCCCTGGTATTACAAAGGGGGCAGAATCATCCATAATTTATCTGCCAGTGAATGTGTCCTCTCAGATAGATTTACTTCTCCCTTTTTTTAAAAAACCTGAAGGATATTTCAGTTGTTTGACGCTTCACCCAATGAAATAAGAATCAGCACAGTGTGCAGTAGAAAGAACAAAGTCCACAAAAATATAGGTGAATGTATATTTGATTTTAGGGGGCGCAAGGGCTTTCCAAGTGTAAAAACCAAGAAACAAATGATGAGAAAGGATAATGGAGTTAGTTATGTAAAATTCATAAACATTTGTAAGTAAAAATACAATTACAAAAAAGTTAACAACTTGAGGGAAATATTTACAACAAATATGATTCACAATGGCTAACTATCCCTAATATATAAAGAACACTAATAAGCAACAAAAAGGTGTCTTGATAGAAAAATGAGTTGTTTTCTTACAACTCATGTAAGAAAATTGCCATAGTCAATAAAATCTGAAAAAAATTAGCTTTGCTTTTAGTTACTGAAAAGCAAATTTAAAAAGAATAAAGATATCATTTTTCTTGATTTACATTGACAACAATTTAAACAATAGTATTGTTTCAGGAAAGGGGTCCCAGTCCAGACCCCAAGAGAGGGTTCTTTGATCTTGTGCAAGAAAGAATTCAGGGTGAGTTCCTACAGTAAAGAGAGAGCGAGTTTGTTGGGAAACTGAAGGAATAAAAGAATGGCTACTCCATAGACAGAGCAGCTGAAGGGCTGCTGGTTGTCCATTTTTATGGTTATTTCTTGATGATATGCTGAACAAAGGATAGATTATTAATGCATTCCCCTTTTAGACCATATAGGGTAACTTCCTGATGTTGCCAAGGCATTTGTAAACTGTCATGGCACTGGTGGGAGTGTAGCAGTGAGGACGACCAGAGGTCACTCTCATGGCCATCTTGGTTTCGGTGGGATTTAGCGGACTTCTTTACTGCAACCTGTTTTATCAGGATGGTCTTTATGACCTTTATCTTGTGCCGACCTCCTGTCTCATCCTGTTAACTTAGACTGCCTTAACTATCTGGAAATGCAGGCCAGTAGGTCTTAGCCTCATTTTACCCAGCCACTAGTCAAGATGGAGTTGCTCTGGATCAAACGCCTCTGACAGTATTGGTGGCGATAAAGTGATATGTTCATCTACAGGGTCTAAATTCTTGCAGTCTTTCTGGAGAGCCGTTTAGTATATAGTTTTAGAACCTTAAAATGTGCATACTCTTGGACCCTGTACAGTATTCTCTCACTTTTCTCAGTTTTGCTTTCTGTGCTTTCAGTTACCCGAATTCACTTATGGTCTGAAAATATGTGGGTACAGAACAATAAGATACTTTGAGAAAGAGAGATAAAGAGAAAGATCACATTCACATAATTTCATTGCAGAATATCATTATAATCATTCTACTTTATTATTAGTTATTAATCTCTTACTGTGTCTAATTTATAAATTAAAATTTAACATAGGTATTAATATATGTGTTTAGGCCAAAACATAGTGTGTATAAGGTTGGGTACTATCCAACGCGCCAGGCATCCACTGGAGATCTTGGAACATAGTTCCTGTGGATAAGGGAGGACTATTACAATTCCACTCCCTCTAATTTATTAGTTTAGGGAAACAATTAGAGCTGCACATAAAAGATAATATAAAAGGATTTTATCACAAGACTGGGATAGAAAAACTGAGGAAAACAATTTTAAATGTTCAGCAATGGAGAGTAGCTAAAATAATTGTGTGACTTTCATTTGATATAATCTGCAGATGTAAAAAATGATAATTACAAGTAGTACTAAATGCCCTGTCAAAAGTCACACTATATTTAGTTTAAAAATTAGCAAACTAGCCTTTATATACAATCTAGTACTGATTTTATTTAAATTATATGTAAACATAAATAAATGGAAGAAAATGAAACAAAGTATTAACAATTCTTGTCTCTGGGTGGTAGATTATGACCAATTCATGATTTTTTCTTTAGAGAATCTTCCAAACTACTTTTGTATTTATTATAATAAACAAGTATTTCTTTAAAATTGGAAAGTATAATAAGTGATATTAAAACCAAAACATAAGGGGAAAGAATCAAAAAGTTTTGGGTAGAAGAGTCTGAGTTTAAATTTGAGCTTTGCATTTACTAGCTGGGTGTCCTTGTTGACGTTTTTGAATCTTTACTCTTTTTGTCTATAAAACCGGAGCAAATGTAGGTCTTCACAAGATTATTCTAAGGGCTAATTTAGAACATAGGAAAGAATGTGGTACCAAATAGACCATCAGTAAATATCAACTAGATCCTCCATTCTCTCCTTTTATCTGTCTGGCATTTTGGATTTGGAACCTAGGGTCTTCATTGGTCTTTGAACTCTCCTATGAGTCTGTGCTTGTTTTAACCACAGAATCACTTGCTACATTTTCCAATAAGAGGGCTAAGTCAGGCTGGCTGGCTGGCTTTGACAGTGCTGTGGTTAAAAATTTGAATGGAATATTCACATTATGTCATGCATGACCTCTTCAAAAGCTGACATAGGAACTCTTCCATTTCTTCCCTCTTTGTTTTGTCAGTTTGATGGTTTTCTAAAATTGCAATTCCCAGAGGTGGCAAAGATGTAACTAAATGGTTATTTGTATACCATGTTTATGGACGTACAAACTCACATAAGCTTTTATTAGGAAAATTTGAAAAGAGATATCAAGAGCCTTTAAGCATCTTCTTGTATTTTGATGTAGTAATCACATGTTTAGGATATAGTATTCCAAAATAATAAACAGGCTGGGTGTGGTGGCTCATGCCTGTAATCCCAGCACTTTGGGAAACCAAGGCAGGTGGATCACTTGAGGTCAGGAGTTTGAGACTAGCTTAGCCAACATGGCGAAACTCTGTCTCTGCTAAAAATGAAAAAATCAGCCAGGTGTGGTGGTGGGTGCCTGTAATCCCAGCTACCTGGGAGGTTGAGGTGGGAGAATTGCTTGAACCCAGGAGGCGGAGGTTGCAGTGAGCCGAGATTGCACCACTGCACTCCAGCCTGGGTGACAGAGCAGGACGGTCTCAATAAAACTAAATAAATAAATAAAAATAAACAAATGCATACTATACTTTAAATACAGTTAATTTCAACTCTGTGTTCTTTCTAGGATTTTAAGGGATAAGGTGGGAATTTGGTTGCCTGTGTTCGTTAAACTTACACGGTTAGGTATCCTTTGGCAGGAAGCCCAGTGCAGGTCTTTGCTGATAATGATGATATGCAGGGCTCCCTCTATCTGATACAGTTTTCTCGAGCATTGTGGTCCAGATGAAAGCTGCCATGTTGTATAATGCAAAGATCCTGATCATTGGCATCACAGACATGGATTTGCTTCCAGTTGTTGACAGGAGACTGATTTGTGACCTTGAGCGAGCTGCCTCCTCTCTCTATACATTCATTTTCTTATCTGTCAAATGGGCATGATAATGCTACCTCGCAGGGACTCCATGTATAAAGGAGGAGAGAATGCATGTGATAAGATCGAGTGCTTCATGACCCTATTTAAGATGTTCTTTTTTTTTTTTTTTGGTAAGTTGGAGTGATAGTTTTTTTTTTTAATTTTAATTTAATTTTCTTTCTTTCTTTCCATAAAAGGGGGATAGATGTGCAGAACATGCAGGTTTGGTACATAGGCATACGTGTGCCATGGTGGTTTTGATGTTTTAGCCTTCTGTGCTGATTGCCTTGGTATTTCTACGTAACGTCTAGACTGCCAGATTTCCCGCCCATCTATAGCCTCCAGAAAAGTCGTGTTGGCTGGAACCTAGCTGCCCCCGCTTGGAAATTGGGAGTGGGTATAAACATAGTGACAATTCTGTCTTGTTTCCTCAAGCATCATCACAATACTATGAGAGAAATTTAAGACAGAAGTTTTTGCAGAAAACGTTTTCACAAAATAAAATAAGTTTACAACGTTTAGATAATTTTTTAAAATAAACATTTGCCAAATGAAAGGTTTTTATATAAAAAAGTACTTATCCACAAAGTCTGGAAAATATAGGAAAATAGTTCACAAAAATAAGAATCCATACATTTTCTGACTATCCAAAGATAACCATCGGTGGTATTTTTGTGTTTCCTTTTAGGGTTTTCGGTGTGTTTTCATATAATCAAAATCATGCTCTAAATATTATCATGTGTCTTGCCTTTTTTTCTGTGTAACCACAGCATATGCACTTCTTTCATGTTACTAAAACTCTTTGTAAAATAGCTTTGAATGGCTGCATGCTATTCCATTGAGTGGATATTAGATAGTTTTTCATTTCAATTATTTTCAAATCAATGGAAAACAATATTTTTTTCACATCTGATTTTTAAAAAATCTCTTGTCCTTTGGGTCTATATCATATATTCCACAGATTATTTCCTTGTTCAGAATGTCTATATGTCAGGCTCAGGGAGGCAGAGTTATACTTTTATTCAATGTCTGTAATGACTCATGGTTAAATCTATAATGTATTCTAGTTATTTTTTAAAATGTTATGTTGTCTTTGGCTTCCATTGGAAATGGAGATGATGCGGCAGCACTGATGAGAAATCATACTCAAAAAGTGAAGTGACTGGCACGTTTCTGATTTGGAATGAATGCTGCTGACAAATAAAAAATGACCATTGGGGGTAGTGCTGGAAATAGCTTATAGCTTTTGTTTTAATTTTTGTTAAGAATTGAGATAAGTGGAAGAAATAAGAAGCATGTTTCATTTTGTGGGTAATGCGAATACAGTCAAAATTGAACAGATTTTTCCTCTTCTCTGTCTCTAGCCATAGTGGAACTTGTACTAATTTTCTGGAGTTGTTCACCCAGCACTTGCGATTGCTTTTAGCAGAAATGATCTCATTTCAGGAGCCTGTGAAGAGGAAAAGGAAATGTGTTCTCACGACTTTGAGTCAGTGTAGAGTGAAAGAAGCTGCAGAGAAGCTCTGTGTGTGTCTGTGGGTGTGGAGTTGTATGATTGTGTGTGAGTGTGTGTGTGCCCGCACGCGCTGAGGTATGATGCATTTACAGAGAAAGTGAAGTTGGAGAGGAGAATGGGAAAAATGACGAAGTTGAGTGAAACTCCTGCTTAACTTGCTGAAGCAAGTACATGCAAAGATGTACTCTGGGGCTCAAAAATGTTGGGGTGATGTGGATTAGCTGTAGTTGGCAAGAAAATATCTAGAGGTTTTGCTTGACGGGGAGTTCAGATGGGGAATGGTGACCAGAGAAACTATGCAGTTTTCTCAAGACCTTACAACTGAATTCAAATTAATATCTGTTTAATTGCAAAGTCATTTTCCTTGAGCCACACACACCTGTTCAGCTGGGGTGGCATCTGCGCTGGTTGGCGGGATATGGGTGGGTGATAGTTAAGCACACCACTTAACTAAGGGCAAGTAGCTCTCAAGGACCCTATGAACTTTCAAAAACAGCAGCCTGGGATTACCCGCTTTCATTCTATACACTCTCAGCTGTCTCCCCAAATACTCTGGGAAAGAAATGGGACTGCAGTGCTAGGAATCACCATCCTGATTAGCATCTCTCTTTTGTATCTGTCAGATGAGATGGCTCATTACCTGGAAACTATACTCAATTTTCTGAATAAATGGAGTACTGGTAGAATAACCTCAAACAAAATTTATCCCAATTAATTACTTCCCAATTATATCCCCAAAATTATTTGGGCAGGTGTGTGAGCACACTTTGTTTTCTTCTATTTTGTGTTGTATGAAATTCAAACCAGAAACCTACTCTTTGAGGTTTTAACCATGTTTTGTTTGGCAAGATAAAGATATTTATTCCTGTTTGTTTAATAACTCAATTCATATTTAAGTACATGCTATGTGCCAGATACTGTTCCAGGTAGGTGGGACCGCTGTGGGAAAAGGGGCTGAGGTCGCTGCACAGAGAATTTACAGTTTGGAGAAGAGAGAGGCAATGCATTCGTGATTAAATAATTGCAGATAATCTGCAGGGAGGAGAAAAATGGAGCAATATGACGCACACACATGCATACACACACACACATACACAGAGAGAAAGGATAAAGAAGTGGGGTGGAGATTGCAACAGTTCCTCTGGGGAGGTGACATTTGAGCTGACATTTTAGGTCCAAAAGTTAAGAGGGAAGCTGCCACATGAAGACTTGGGGAGGAGCTAGTTATTTTCAAGGTTTTGTTTCCTCCCCAAAACGTACTTCTTTCTCAGTCTTTCCCAGATCAAAATGGCACCACCATCCATTTGGTTCTGAAACCACAAATCTAGGTGGTATCTATGATTCCTATTCTTCCTTTATCCCTCTCACGTTCTTGGCTCCACCCGGAAAGGTAGTCTTCCCTCCATCTCTGCTTGCAGCTACCATCTCTCCCCTGGACTACTGTGGTAGCCTCCTGATTAATCTTCCTGCCTCTACTCTCACCTTTCCTCACACCCTTCATTTATTCTTCATGTGGCTGTTAAGGTATGCTGATCAGTAGAGTAGCCACTAGCCACATGTGAATATTTAAATGAAAATTAAAATAGAGTAAAATTAAATATCCAGTTTCTGGGTCACACCAGTTACGTTTTAGGTGTTCAGTAGCCACACATGGCTAGTGGCTACTGCACCTGACAATGTAGATATAGGACTGCGTTGCAGAAAGTTATTTTTGAGAACCCTGAGTTAGAGTGATCTTTCCAAAATAGATGCCAGCTCATGGCCCTCCATGCTTAAAACCTCAAATGTTTTCATAGCTCACTTTAGAATAAAGCTCAAATTCTTTTTTTTTTTTTTTTTTTTTTTTTTTTTTTTTTTTTTTTGAGACAGAGTCTCACTCTGTTGCCCAGGCTGGAGTGTAGGGGCGCGATCCATGATCTCGACTCACTGCGACCTCCGCCTCCTGGATTCAAGTGATTCTCATGCCTCAGCCTCCTGAGTAGCTGGGACCTACAGGTGTGCGCCATCACAAGCAGCTAATTTTTGTATTTTTAGTAGAGTCGGGGTTTCACCATGTTGGCCAGGCTAGTCTGCAACTTCTCACCTCAAGTTACATGCTCACCTCGGCCTCCCAAAGTGTTGGCATTACAGGCATGAGCCACCACACCCAGCTTCAAATTCTTTCTTCTGACTTACAGAGCCTCACATCATCTGGCTCCTTCCTACCTGTCTGGCCTTATCTTTGCCTTTCTCTTCTCTAGCCATTACTTTCCAACTTCTTGTTTCTAAAACACAAAGAGATTGTTCACTACTTGGGGCCTTTGCAAGAGTTCACACCTTGGGTTTCCTCTGCATGGAAGGCCATGCCTGCCCTCCCCAAATCCAAGCAAATGGGTCTGGGGAGGGGAGGCATGGCATTCTATGATGATTCCTTGTTGCCATTTAGATTTCACGATAAATACCACCTCTAGGAGGCTTTCTTTGACTACCTACCATTCAGTCACTGTCATATAACCAAGTTAGGTTGTCTGTGCACTCTGGTTACTCTCTGATGTTTTGCTTACTCGCTTATTGTTAAATTGTCATCCATTGTGTGCCTCAGCCTACCAGTATGTGAGCTTCCAAAATGCAAAAGCCTTGTCTTATCTGTTCAAGGCTATAATCCCAGTGCCCAGAACAGTACTTACCTCATAGTAGGTGCTCAATTAATATTTGTTCTAGAAATGAATGAATCATTATAGGTAAGCAGGACTGCTCTAGCCCATATGGTTCTTTTGTGTGAATTAGAAAGAGGTACCTTGGGTCTAAGTCACCTTGTGTGGTGGCGATCCTGGGCCACTGAGCCTGGTATCCCTGGGTGGGGGAGTTGGGGGATAGTTAGGGAATCTTTCTAGGAAGGAGGAATACCAAGCGCAAAGTAGTTGAAGCAGAAATATACTTGATGTGTTTGAAGCAAACAACAACAACAACAGCAACAAAAACCGGTATGTTTGGAGCAGTTTGTGAGGGGGAAGGCAGAATGAAAAGAAATGGGAGAAGTGGTCAGGGGACAGACCACATGAGGCCCAGAAGGCAGTGGTCAAGGAATTGCATTTTATTCCAAGTAAAGTAGGAAGCTGTTGGAGGATTTTAAACAGGGGAGAGACATCTGATTTATGATTTATTTATTCTTACAGTTTTATTTCTTTGCCTTTGTGCGTAAGTCTGTTTTAACATTTTTCTCAGGTATATGATTTGGGGAAACTTTTAGTTTGAAGACTAGTTTTCCCAAGGGGTAGGGACTTGCTTCTCTGAAGACTGAAAAAGTCTTCAAACAGCCCTTTCCGATACAGCAATTAGTTTCCACACGCACTTTGACTCTTCTTTGAAATGCTTTCTGATATGCATTGCTGATAATTTTGAAGGTTAAAATCTTTGGCTCTCTCCTAAAGGTGACAGAAGTGCAGACTAAAACGAAGTAGGAGAAATTCGTAGTAGTTGATTGTGGCAATTTGTTAGGGTTTTGAAATGCAAATAAAAATTGTGCACAGCCCTTCTCTTGCAATGGGAACACCTATTCAGCCTGGTGTTTGGTGTTAGAATTCATCTGCCTGTGAACATGAAAGTGTGACCTCCACGTGGAAACACATTATGAACACAGCTTGAATCTGTAACTTGTTGTTGTCTTAGTTTCTTCTCTGGAGACCAGAGGAAAAATGCATCCAGTTCCTCCAAAGTATTTTGCCATATTACCACGTATTTAAGATGCAATAAAGAAAAAGAAGCACCATTAGTTAAGTTGCAGCTTTCTGAGAACAATGATGTAAACACTGTAAGTGCACATCAATAGTAAGAAAAGCTCCAATTTCAGAGAAGTTAAAATGTGAAGCAAATCATCTATTTATCCCTCCTAATCATCTGTCTATCATCTGTCTGGGAGCAGAGGCTAAGACTGGACTTGCTATATTCCAAATGCTTTAAATACAATCTCATTGAATCCTCATGATGACTAGTGAAGGGAGTGCTAGCGTTACCCCCATGTTCTATATAAGGGAACTGAGGCACAGAGAGGTTATGTAACTTGTCAAGGTCACACAGCTATTAAGTGGCTGACCCAGGATTTCAACACAACCTGTCTAGCACCAGGGTCTGTATAACCACTATAGTGTGAGAAAATGCGATAATTTGATACTGGCTGACCATCAGCCAATTAATAGTCATCTTTCTTTGCTTCTCAGTGTAAAAGTGCAAGTCTGGTTTCGAATCCTTGCCTGGTAGTTACCTAAGACTGATGTTACTGTTGTGTTTGACTCTTTATTGGAAACACAGTTCTATATCCTGAGATTTATTTTAGTAAAGCGTTGTAATTATGATCCTGATACCCTGGGGATTGCCTTGCACCTCGACTGAGAAGGCACATGCTGACTTCTTGCTCAAGAACAAACAGGGACTGAATTGCTGCGCTGGGAGGGTGAGGCTGAGACCAGCTAGCAGGGGCATTTGTCAAGGGTAGCAAAGCCCACTGATTAACCAGGCCAGCTCTGGAGCAAGGCTGCCTAGATGTAAACCTTCATCTGCTGCTTTTGAGCTCTGTAACGTCAGGAAAGTTTCCTAGCTCTTCCGAGCTTGTTTCCTCATCCATATAATGGGTTTAACAGGTTCTCAATCTCTTATCGGTAGCCCTTGGGGCCAGGTGTACTTGGATTTAGATTTATTTAACTTTTAAAGGAATGCAATATAGTAAATGTACCCTATTTATTAATAACGTCCCTCTGCAGAGGCTGTGATAGCACCCTTAAGCATGTTGATATTTTTGTAGCAAAAAGTATGAATATTAATAGCAAGAAGGAGATAGAAAAAACTATTAGTCAATGTGTATCACTTTAACTCAAATCTTAGCACCAAGGAAGTCTGTACCAAACTTATGAAAAAATGTTTTGGTTTTTAAAGCTTTTGAGGATTCAGAATTCTTAAATCAGGGTTTGTGGATCTGCACCTGCCCCATGGGTTGATTTTATGGCTTACATGGAGGTAACGTCTTTACCTAGCACGTTCCACAGTGCATAGTAAAGTGCTCAGTAATGTTATGTTATTATTTGTAAATGTATGTTCAAATCATCATTGTTGAGCAGAGGCAAGTATAACTGGCTGAGAGACTGGTGGTACTGGGTGGACTGTGGCTACCTTATGGGCATAACTGCTGGATTCTGAGGCTCTGATCTGGAACCCAGAGTACCTGACTGCTCTTAGAACCCAGGTCCCCCTCTTCTGACTCGCACCAGCTTTTTCACTGACTTCTGGTGGTTCTGGTAAAGAAAGAAGGAAATGAATCAGAAGAATGCCTTCCCATCATACCCCTAGGTGAATTCATCCTTTCTGCTGAATCTTTTCTTTTTTATGGCTATAAAATGAGGGGAAAATTGAGAACAACAATCACCAAAAGAGCATTTTCCTTTAGGCAAGTGTACGTGTGACACCCCATTAACAACAAGTGACATCTTCTTCTGTCTAGCGGAAATCAGCGCAATATTCACGTTAACCAGTCATCGCTGGTGCCCGAAGCGGATGATGACTTGTCAGTTTCCATCCTGTCAGTCATTTTCAGGCATACTGTGTGTGTGGATTCCACATGGACAGAGTCGAATGTTCACAACACCACTCATTTCTCTGTAAGTGCCTGATGGCTCCACAATTAGAGCAGAGACGCGGGAGGGTCCCACTGGGGCAGATCAGAGGGCTGGAGATGAGCAGGCTTGTGATGACAGGATGTGGACGAAGAGGCAGGCAGACCTAGGCCCTGGGGCACTGACCTGCTATTCACTGGCTGTGGGACTTTGGCTGATGTCCACAAGCCTCAGCTTCCTTGTGCATTGAGCTAATAGTAACTCCTTACCTCACCAGGTCTTCGTGAGGAGTAAATGAATGATGCATATGAAAGTGATTGATCAGCCCGGAAGCTCCAGGAAATGCCAGTCTTGTTATGATGCATTTGCCTTCAGTGGACTTTTGATTTGCCACATAGAGCCCATTTTCATAACTTGCAGCTGTTCCTCTTGTGTCCTGGCACCCTTCTGCATTGAAGTCTCTCAGTGACGTGTCCACTTATTAGTTCATTTGGAACTTTACCAGTTTGTGTGTTCAACCATACATTTGTGTCTTCGCCTACCCACCCATTTATCTCTCTCTCCACTGGATCCCTGTTGTGTGCCTGGTGTTAGACCAGGCTCTGGGATACAAAGATGAATCAGATAAGGATGAACCTTGCCCTGAAGGAGCTCATAGGCTAATGGAGAAACGGACAGGTCCACAGATGAGTGGAGTCAGGTGGCTGTTGTTGCTGTAACTCAGGAGTGGGCTATAGACAATGGGATGCCAGAGGAGAGAACTCTGCTCTGTTAAGGATGGCAACAGAGGTGGAGGGAAGAGCTAAAGGAAGTCCTCAAAAAGGATATAACAGTTGAACATAGACTTGAAACGGGGAAGGGCTTGCCCAGCAAAAGGAATAGCATGTGACAGCTGTCCACGATCCAGGGGGCTGAATGTGTAGGTCAGTTCCGGCTAGGGGAGAGGGTATTTGGGGGAATTTGTCTTGGCAGATATAAGGTGTGGGAGGCAAGCTGGGGCCAGGTGGTAGGAATTCACAAGCACAGACTGCACGTCCTGGGTTTTATCCTGATGTCCCTGACTGGGTTGCCAGCATTGAGTGAAGTGTAGGGCAAGAACCTGTCAGCCTTTGGTTTGAGTTTTGGAATTTCTTCCTGACATCTGGTAGGGGGGTGGGCTTGGAGAGGGCAAGGCTGAAGTCAGGGAGGTCAGTGAGGAGGCTGCTGCAGTGGTTTGAATAACAGCCTAGGAGGGAAGGAGGCAGCATGTGGGGGGGGGGGAATACAAATGGCACAAAGGTATTAGGGGGCTGGTGAATGTGATTGGTCACTATATTTGGTTCCTAGGGCTGTAACAAATTACCATAATTATACATTATTTATATATACATAATTATACATTGTTTATTTTTTATATTTTATTATTTATTTTACATTGTTTATTATACATAGTTATAATTAATTATACATAATTATACATTGTTATAATAATGTAACAAATTACCATCCATTTGGTGGCTTAAAACAACACAAATTTGTTCTCCCACAGTTCTGGAGTCCACAGTCTGAAATCAAGGTGTCAGTAGGGCTGCACTTCCTTAGAGGCTCTAAGGGACAATCAGTTCCTTGTCTCTTCCAACTTCTGGTGACTGTCAGCATTCTTTGTGGCCGCGTCATTGCACTCTCTGCCTTGGTCTCCGCCTGGCCTGGCCTTCTTTTCCATGGGTCTGTGTCTTTTCCTCTTCTGTTTTTTATAAGGACACTTGTTACTGGATTTAGGGCCCACCGTGGTAAACCAGGATGATCTCATCTTCATACCTTAAATGAATTAAATTGAATTAAATACCTTAAATTAACTACCTCTGCTAAGACTCGTTTTCCAAATAAGGTCAGATTCACATGTTCAAGAGATTAGGAGATGGGCATATCTTTTGGGGGCCACCACTCAACCCACTGCAGCCACCAAAGGGATGGAGCCGCTCCTGTTCTCAGGGTGTCTTTAAGTAGCTGTAAGAGGAAGGGCTGGGCTTTTGCACAAATGTCACAGCAAACTTGAATAAACTCATCATCTGCTGAAGAGTCCTATCACCTCCCCGCAGTGCCTTTCCAAAGTCTGATGAGTAGATAATACCAGACCAAATGCCTCTCTCCAAGAAGTTGTTGTAAAAGCACAACAAATGGAAGTTACAGTGGAGGAACTCTTTAGAAATAAAGTAGAAATTCAAGTGACTGTTATTTGCGGAGAATCTAATTTTCTCTGACAGTTCCGCAGGTACATTGAAACAATCTCTTAAGGAAAATGTATTTTCTGAAGAAATTTCTCCTTGAATTTTACAAACTTTTCTCTGCCTGATGATCACGTACAATGGAATGAACTACAGCCTTGCTCTATTTTTGTTTTTCTCCTTGTTTGTGCCCAGTTGCCGTTAATAATGTTGGCAGAACCCTGTTGCTGGGGAAGCAGCACCAGTTTGATGTGGTTCATGTGTGATTGCGTTTGACACCCAAGTGAAGATGCTCTGAAACCCGCTGTCTTGTTCACTGGGTGTATGTTTTCAGACTTTCTACTATAAGTTGGGCAGTACCTTCTGCCACAGATGCAGTGACCAAATAGACAGTCCTGCTTCTGACTTTCAGCCTTCTGGGGGAAATGGATGGGCACGCGGCTGTGACAGCTCGTGTGACACAGTGTATTGACAGCTGTAATAAGAGAGCAGGAGGGACTGAGGGAACACAGACGAAAGAGGGATTTCTATAAAAATAGCCATAGAAATAACCGATAAGTTTATGAAATATCACCAGCCTTGTTAAACAGCAGGCATGCTAATTACGTTACAAGGCAAGACAAAATAAAAATGGTATAATACCCAGTGTTGGCAAGCATGTTAGAAAATAGTTTCATATACTGGTGGTGGGACTTTAAATTGTACAAGCTTTCTGGAAGCCAATTTGATGAAAGGTTCAAATGACCCAAAAAAGCAAATCAATTCAGATGCCACTTCCTTTCTCTGGTATTCCCAAGCTTCTCAGTTCCCCCAACTCCTCTTGGCTATTCCATCATGGTTCTTACCATGTGGAACTAGAATGACCTATCTGGATAGTTTTCTACCCCACTGGACTGAGACCATAGCTTCTGTCTGCTCCAGTGTTGAGTGCCACACTTCTCTGCACCTTCTAGTCTTGTGATAGCTTTAAGATCAAAAAGCTTTAAGCTCATTGAATGTTAGTGTTGTTGTAGAATTTTCCTAGCTATTCTTTGAATGTTTATTTTTATGCATCAAATTTAGGATTGCTTTTCAGGATCCCTTCTCCATTGTCCCCAAAGAAAATTAAAATGGGGTATTGTTTGGGATTTCTTAAATGTATAGATGAAAGAAAATCAGCATCAGTGCCATATTAAGTTTTCCATCCATGAGCTTTATGTGCCTGTATTTTGAGGTTTTATGGCTCTCAGTTAAGTTCAGTAATATTTTTGCAAGTACTGAATCTTTCTGGTTAAGATTACTGGGGACTTTTAAAAACAGTGAGTTGCTGGAGTCAGCCTGGTACCTGCTCATAAGAGCTGACTATTAAATTTTCAGAATTTCCATGAGGTGTTTGTTAAACACAGGCATTCTTAAACTTAAGTTATAGAAACCTACAACTATATACACTATATGTAAAAACAAAGGTAATTTTCAAAACTCATGACTCCCTAATTATTTTACCCCAGTTTATTATCTATACTCTTAGGTTATTTCTGTCTATTATGTATCTGTAATTTGGAAACACTGTGTAATAGTATCTTATTGCATATCCGCCTTCAGTGGTAACGTGTTGGTCTTTTGAAATAGACCAACATTTGTTAAGCCACAGAAAGGCATTTGTTAAGCCACAGAAAGCAGCAAATACTATAAATCCAGGCTTGCTTTCCCAGAGGACCTGTTGTGAACATTTGCAGTCACACCTCTGTCTATATATGAGTATTTATAGCATTTTTTTGTGTGTGTATTTGTAGAATAGGATGTCTTCTTCCCTGGCTTTATCCAAATTGGTTGGTGGAGTTATATGAAAAAGCAGTGAGTTTAGTTATTTACTTTTATGCTGGATATCTTATTGAATTTGAGTATAAATTAGAATAATTTTTCTGTTGATAACCTTGGATTTAGTAGGTAGAGAATCACTTTAAAATAATAATTGAACTATTTTACTAAGAATTTAAATCAAGAATGGACATTCTAATCAAATACAGTTTGGCATCTACTGATATATGATTTTTAACTTAAAATATGTTCCTCTTTGGATTAAACCTATTAATTGATTTATGAATGCTGAAATATCCTTGTTTTGTTCAAACTTTGGCCTCATGGTCAGATAATACAGCATAAAAACATTAAAAAATTATCTGGTGATGGTTTTGTGTGGCCTTATTGTTATTTTTATCATCGATGGAAAAAATGCTCAAAGCACAGGGAAAGTAATTCATTCCATGTAGGGAGAGAGGTTTGATATATGTCTTTAAATCAATGTTACTAATTGTATTAGTCATGACTTCCTTATTTAAATTTTTCCTTTTTGATCTGTCAGGACTTAAAGGGAGGTGTGTTAAATTCTCAAACTATTATTGTATTTTTGTTGATTTCTGGGTTTCTAACAATTTCCTTTCGATATCTCAATGCATTGCTACTTGCTGCAGAAAAGGTCATGATAGTTGATATATTTCTTTGTGAATTATGCCTTTTATCAATGTAAAATAGCTTTTTTGGTATTATTTAATGACTTGTCTTTGAATTTTACTTTGATATGGATATTGGTATATCTGCGTTTTTTTCCTATTGACATTTTCCTATTAAATCCACCCATGCTTTCAGATTTAACCTTTTGGGAATCTAATTGCTTAAAATCACATCTTATGGAAAATATTTCGATATACTTGAGTTTTGACTCAGTCTGTGAGACAATTTCTTTTGCTAGAGAAGTTGAGGCAATTTATACTAATATGATAATTATTATATTGTGTCTGACTTTTATCTCACTTAATGCTTTCTGTTTCTTATGCTTGTTTTTAAATTTGACTTCCTCCCTAACTCCCTACAGGCAGTAGGTTGCAGGGGCTGGCAACCTACTGCCTGTTTTTGACAGCACACAGGTTAAGAATGGTGGATTTACATTTTTAGAGGTTTACAAAACAAAATAAAGAACAGGCAGCAGCAATAACTGGATGTAGCATGAAAGCCTGAACTATTTGCTGTTTGGCCCTTAGAGAGCTTGCTGATTCTGTGGTGGGTAATTAGGTTTTCATATTATATCCTGCTTTTGGTTTTACTCTTGGATACGTTTAGCTGCATTAAGTATGTGTCTAATTTAATTTTTCCTAAAACTTGTTTTTAATTGTCTTCAACATACAAAGTATTTTACTGGCTTTCCCCTGTGCAGGGTAGGGTGGGTAGCATAGTTTGACCTACCTTCATGCAAGCCTTATTCTTTTTCTCAGTTGTTGATGGTAAGTATGGGATTTTTATCCATGTTTCTAATTTAATAATTATTATTTAAACATATCTCTGTATCTTTTACAAAGAACTATTTATAGCATTTATATTCTTTCTATAACAGTATTTGCATCAATTTTTAAGAAAATTTCATATTTAATTTGCTTGGGCACTTACTACCAACCTTTAAAATGTAACTACTCATTTTTTATTTTTTAAAATGACCCCATTTGGTTAGTTTTTTTTTTTTTTTCATCCCCCCAGACAGAATCTAGAATCTGGCTCTGTTGCTCAAGCTGGAGTGCAGTGGTGCGATCTCGGCTTACTGCCTCCTGGGTTCAAGTGATTCTCCTGCCTCAGTGTCCTGAGTAGCTCGCCACCACATCTGGCTCATTTTTGTACTGTTTTTAGTAGAGACTGGGTTTCACCATGTTGGCCAGGCTGGTCTCAAACTCCTGACCTTAAGTGATCTGCCCACCTTGGCCTCCCAAAGTGTTGGGATTACAGGCGTGAGCCACCGCGCCTGGCCATTTCCTTTAGTACTTGGCAGAGGGAGGAGGTAAATGATGGTAGTAGTGTTTCTGTACATCCTTTTTGAGTCCTTTGACATTTGTAAATACTTTTCTGCTTCTTCCATAAATGAACAGAGTGCTTTAAATCCTGCAGATATTTAATCATTAGCGTTTTCAGCCCAGTATTGTAGAGAAATCTGAAATCAGTCATTTACTTATATAAATGTTTATTCATATAAATGTCTTGTTTTTTCTTTTTTTATGCTTGGAAAAATGTTATTCAGGATGTTTAGGACATTCAGTGTAGCTAATTTTTAAATCTGTTGTAAAGTTGCTTTTTAAAAAAATTTAGGTATTCTCATCATCCATATAACATACCTCTTTTGTCTTTCATATTTCTAATTTACTTTCTGGTCATTTTATTATTGGGGGCTTTCTGTCTGCATCAGTACCTGTAACAACAGGCTTACCAAGTATGCTAAAGTTTCAGTGCTCTTTGAACTCTATGGATTTTCTGCATTTATTATGTTATTCAACATTAATGCCTCAACTAATGATAGGAAGGTCTCAACCCTGTAAACTAGGCAGAAGATGTAGAAACTGAGACTTAATTTTGCATCTCTACTCTTCTTTTGGATACATTACTTGTATTAGTTTCCTACTGCCGCTGTAACAAGTTAACACAAATTTAGTGGCTTAAGCCAACACAGATTTGTTCTCTTATATCTCTGGAGGTCAGAAGTCTAAACTCGGCAGGGTGATAGCAGGACTGCGTTCCTTCTGGAGGCTTTAGGGGAGAATCTGTTTCCTTGCCTTTTTCGGCTTCTAGAGGCCGCCTGCGTTCCTGGGCTCATGGCCTTGCATCATTCTAGTCTCTGCTTCCATCAGTATGCCTTCTCCTCTGACCCTCCTGCCCTGCTCCTTCACTTACAAGGATGTTTGTGATTACATTGGGCCCCCCTGGATAATCGAGGCCCCTCTCGTCAATCAAGATCCTTAGCTGCATTACATCTGCAGGGTCCCTTTTGCTGTGTGAGGTAGCATATGCACAGGTTCTGGGGATTAGGATGTGGACACTTATTTTTAGGGGCCCATCATTCAGCTGACCACAGTACCCCTCCCTGGTGAGTGTGGGGCCCCCTCCCACGTGCTCTTCCTTTAGAAGGCAGTTGAATTGGTTTCTTTTCCCCTCCCCTGCCCCAAAGGAGTGCACCCCCCACATCTTTGCTCATTTCTATGAAGCGTCTGTGACGTGGAATAACATTGCGTTAACCCTTTCCTCTGTTCCAGGATGCTCGTTCTACTTCCTTCCAGTGAAATGTAGCTATAATCTTTCTTTTTAAGGACTTGCTTCCTATTTTCCCCATTGAACCAGCACACAATTGTACATAATAACTAAAATATCCAACATCTCTGAGCAAGAGTATCACAATATGGAGGTCTGCTTGGAATGAGGGATAAAATAAGGTTTTATGTTTTTGGAGCACCATAGAAATATTTATCACCACCTTCTTTTCTTCTTTGTTTCTGGAAAGTTCTACACAGCGCTGCTTCTGGATTCCACAGTTCTGCCCCTTAACAGCATTAAAATTTTCTTATCAACAATTGGATTCCAAACAGACTTTTCTTTACTTGAATTACCTATCTTCATTTTTTTTTCTAGCTTTTAAAACCAGATCTCTTTTTATCTGTCTATCTCATTTTTTTTAAAAGAATTGTTTTCATGGAAACCCAGTTATCTTGAATTTATGAACACAAAGCAGATAGTCTGAAATTTAATGGCGTTTCATGCAATAAATCATCTTGGAAAATATATATTGTCTGTATACTTCATTCTTATTTAATTTACAAAATACCTTCCTAGGCCCCACATTGGTTATCGTTTTTCATTCTTAGTGATTTACAGATGGGAACAGCTATACCTGTCTGGGTATATTCTCCCAACATAGGGAAATGAATTATTTAGGGTGCTTCTTACTCTCTACTCTGGTGCTGTTTACGACATCCTTGTATCACTCTGGCAGCTGCTGCTTATATTACCTGCTGGTTGTTTGGCAATCCAGTTGTTTAAGGGCTGTGTGTGTATACGTGTGTGTACCTGTGTGCATGTACATAGTGTGATCCTGATACTGGGGGGAGAGGAAACAGTGACAGATGCAGGCTGGCAACTACACGTACCCGGAGAGAAGGTACTTCTATTAACCTGACTACATGAGATATTTTGCTATTGCTAAGGTTTGTATCCCTTGAAAATTCATGTTGAAACTTAATCCCCAATGCAACAGTATTATGAGATGGGGCCTTTGGGAGGTTCTTAGGTCATGAGGGCTCCGTCTTCATGAATGGGATTAGTGCTTTTATAAAAGGGCTAGAGAGAACTTGTTAGGTCCTCCAGCTCCCCTTCCACCATGTGAGGACACAGCCAGAAGATGCCATCTTGGCAGCAGAGACCAGGTCCTCACCAGACACCAAACATGCCAGCACCTTGATCTTGGACTTCCCAGCCTTCAGAATGGTGAGAAATAAACTTCCACTATTGATAAATTACCCAGTCTAAGGTATTTTGTTGTATCAGCAGAAATGGATGAATAAATCAGTCAAAATATTTATTGCAATTAACGTATAATCCAGTTGGTGACTGTGTATGAGGGAGTTCCTAGTAGCTAGTAAGTAGGTTGGGTGGTCAGGGTCCAGACTTGTTCATTGTCACCTAGGAACCCAGGCACTCTTTGTAAGTAGATGGTGGAAGGGACAAGGTGTCTGAGAAGAGGGCCAGTCCTTGGAGGTGAGAGTGATGTTGTTCTAGGAACCTGGCCATGGGATGGGATGAGCTGATAAGGTCCCTGATAAGGAGTGAGTCCCCTATGGAAGATCGGGTACTGTCCATTGTCGCTGGGCTATTTCTCTGCCTCCTGTCCTTGTTCTCTCTTGGACTCTCTCTCAGGACTTAGGAAATTTTTCTGCAAGTTTCAGTCGGTGTCAGCTGTTCACAGAGCCAAAGAACACAGAGCCGAGGAACTCCCTTGGGGTGGGTGCTAGTGGAAACCAGAAACAACGGGGATTCAAGCAGAAATTGAAAGTCAGCCTGAAACACTGGGGTTTTGTTTTGTTTTTTTTCCGGTTGTCCCACCTGCGCTGGATTTTGAGGGGATTTGGCTTTATTGTATGGTGGAGGCCTGTCACGATATCTCTCTGAACTTCTGTTTTCTCATCTGTAAAATGGGGATAATAGCAGTACATATATCTTCAAGGGTTGTTCTGTGAATTAAATGAGATGATGCATCCGAAGTACCTATCTCAGTCCCAGCACAGGAAGCTATGCTCATCACGTCTGGTTTTCTTTTCTTCTCCTTGACTTCTAGATACTCAGTTTAGTTCAAAGCTAGAAATTAGTTACGTCTTTTGATCATCACCGTTTCTCTAACTTTTTATTGTGATTTAATTTAGCAAGTACTTACATGGCACTTTCTATGAACCAGGCACTATTCTCAGCACTTGATGTACATGAGCTCTTGAAATCTTCATAAGAACTCTATGAGGTAGGTACTATTTTACAGAGAAGAAAGCTGGCATAGAAAGCTTAATGAACCTGCCGAAAGACACCCCACCGAGTTCAAACCCAAGTAGCCCAGTTTCACTTTACTTTTTAACCATTAGGCTAACCTAATTAGGTTAGGGTATTGAGTACAATTAAGTTACATTCTATTAAAGAATAGTTGATGAATTAGTTGGGAAAAGATACTGGGTAAACTGAAACATTTAATGTAAGACAGAAAGTGGGAATACTAAGCGAGTTCAGAGGGTGGAGATTGCATCATATTATTGTCATTAATCAATGCATATTGATTTAAGGCTGTAGAGGCAGAGTTGCCACCTTCAAAAAGTGGGTCTGTCTCAGGAGGAGGTTCATATGTTAACAACCGAGGGGTGATGGGTTGGGTGACAATACATCTTGGTGTGCTGGGGTTTGTGTCTGTTGTTCCCCAGTCTAATTATTATCAGCAGTCCTTTTCTCTCTTAAAAGTGTCGTAGTGTAGATGATAAATTATGTATTCCCCTAGTAAAGGGATAGAGGGAGGTGCAAGGAAAAACGTGGAGGGGAGAAAAATGTTCTAGCCCAGTGTTGTGTAGGGTTGGTGAGGCCACTTGGCTCTCTGGGCATCATTTATCTATCTGTGAATGATTTGGTTGGACCAGACACTATGTTTGTCTATAGGTTTCCTTTCTTCCTTCCTTTTCTTCCCTTCTCCTCTCTCCCTCCCCTCCGCCTCCTCCTTTCTTCCCCACCCCTCCTCCCTTCCTCCCTTCATCCTTTCCTCCCTTCCTCCTTTCCGCACCCTTCCCTCTCCTCCCTTGCTTCCTTCTTCCCCTCCCCTCCCATCCTCTCCCTTCTGCTCCCCTCCCCTCCTCCTTTCCTCCTTACCCCTCCTCCCTTCCTCCCTTCTTCCCATCCCCACCTTTCCCTCTCCTCTCTCTGTTCCCTCTCCTCCCTTGCTCTTCTCTCCTCCCTTCCCCTCCCCTCCCCTCTCCTCCCTTCCCCTCCCATCCCCTGCTGTCCCCTTCCCTTCCCCTCCCCTTCCCTTCTTTCCTCTCTCCCTTCCTCCTTCTCTCCCTCTCACTGTCTCCCTCTCTCCTTGTCCCCCACATTCTGTCTCCCACCCCACCTCTCCCTCTCTCTGTCTCCTTCCTAACCTGCCTGGCCTCTTGAGGTACACATTAGGTGATGAAACTCACCCCTGCAAGCAAGCATGCTATGTCATTTGCATGTGAGGCACAGAGCCTGTCTGCCACTCTCTCTGCTGAACTCTCTTTGGGTCCCTTGCTTGACTGACTGCAGTAAATGAGGTGTCATTTAAGAGTGCATGATGTGGAGATCACAAGTATTGGGCCCAAAGTACCCAATATTAATTGATAAAAAAGTAATTAATGGAAATCTAATTAAAGCAGACATTCTGCACAGGGCACTCCTGGAATCCTGGGATCATCTCAATTACCAACTTTCCTCTGAGCTAATAATGCATAATTGGGAGGTATTAGGCTCTAATGGAAGAGATGAATAAAAAATTAATTAATGAAAAAGAAAATTAAATCTGAGTTTGTTAAAAAATTTCCAGAGATGGGTACAGTGCAGTGCGACAGTAGGTATTAGAAGGTTTATTAATGAAAATCTTTACAAGTGACAACATCTCGCTTGCAGAACTGACACCCCTCTTCCATGCCTTGCCTCACCCTGTGTCATTTGTCTCTATTAGATAGCATCTGATGTCAGCCTGGGCTGTGAGAACCAAGGGGCAGTCTTAATGTGGAAGAATCAGAAGTTTTCCCTTATTCCTGAGGAGAGAAAGTATGCTCTGGTGTCTCTCTCAGGCAGTTTCTCTGATACAGAAATCAGTAAACAAAGACTGAGTCTCCCAGTCTTTCAAAAAGAAATACAGTATTAAATCAATGAATGAGATTAAAAATACATTTACTTTACCTACAGCTATATGAAAATTTAACACTCTTCCATATGCAGGAAACCTGTTTTTATAAATGTTTATGAGCAGGTGACGTTTACGAGGGTCCCTAATTAGATTGGCTTGCTGTGTACTGCTGCGTACTGCCACCCGACCTTTGCCATGATTCATTGTTCTGTTTTATTGATCTGTAGTTAATCATTTCTAGGTTTCGATTTTTCCCTATTAAATGAGCTGGGGAGTTCAGGCATGCTCAGGGCAGCTTATGATGCTGTCCTAGGTGTTTCTAAAATTTAGTGACCACAAAAGTCACTTGGAGAGCTTGCTCAAAATATGCAGACCCCATGGTTGGATCCCCCAGTGAAGCCGTTCCTTTAGTTCTGGGTGTGGCCCAGAAATCTGCATTTCCAATGGGTGGTTTAGATCCAGGTGACTTGGGCACTGGGGTGGTTGGTGAGTTGAATGCTTTTTGCCACTGAATGAAGGAACACTCATTTTTGGATTCAAAGGCATGGTATCTTGGACTCAGTTTATGTGCCTCCTAGATTTGCTTGGCCCACCTGTTCCCCAAGCCTTGATTTCTTACCCAGTGCATAGTCCTGACCTTTGCTGCTGTCACCCGTACTCCTAACAACATTGACTGTCTCATTTCCCCTATGGGAGAAGGTGAGACTTTGTCACAGTCTCCTCTGTCCTTTCCTTCCAGGTGGGAGCTGTAGAGTCTTTGGCACCCAAGTGTGTTAGGCCGTTCTTGCATTGCTAAAAGAAGTACACGAGGCTGGGTAATTTACCACACACACACACACAAAAGAGAGATTTAATTGGCTCATAGCACTGCAGGCTGTTCAGAAAGCATAGTGTTGGCATCTGCTTGGCTTCTGGGGAGGCATCAGGAAGCTTACAATCAAGGCAGAAGGTGAAGGGGGAGCAGGTGTCTCACATGTCTAGAGCAGGAGCAAGAGAGACAGTTGTTGGAGGAGGTGCCACAAACTTTCAAACAGCCAGATCTTGTGAGAACTCAATCACTATTGCGAGGAGAGCACCAAAAGGAGGTGCTGAACCATTCATGAGGATCCCACCCCCATGATCCAATTTCTTCCCACTAGGTCCCAACTCCAACATTGGGGATTACAGTTCAATGTGAGATTTAGAGGGGATAACATCCCAACTGTCTCACCAAGTTTGGGCAGACACTGCTTAGAAAAACCCCATGCTGTGGGGTAGGATCTGGCTTTCCCAGCAACTGCATGGAGGAGCTTGAGTATCACAACCTGTACATGCAACAGAGTGAACCATCTGTGTGGTGGGGAAAGCTTTAACCAGAGGGCCAGGAACCAAGGCAGCAGATAAATTGCTCTCCCTTCCTCTCCCGGAAGGGAATGCACTAAAGCTAAGGGCTTCCACACTGCTGTGTGCCCAAGCAAGTGGTGGTGTTTTCTGGCAAAGCTGTGGCCGGCCCAGGGATGCACTGCCTTGTATTGGTTCATCCCCCTTCCTTCCTTCCTTTCTCCTTTTCCCTAACTTTTTCTGCCCTGGCTTTGCCCCTACAATGAAGTCTTCGTGAGAATGTATTGCCTCAGCATTTGTTCCTGGGTTGCACTGTGGTTTGCCGGCTGGGGATCAAAGTCAGGTAGTCTTCCTGAGCCTCAGCCTTTGCATCTGGAAAATGGGGACAGTAATCTCAGTACTCTACTCATTAAGAAGTTGTAAAGCTTAAGGAACAATAATGTAAGTAAAGGATAATGTTATAATAAATAAGGGTTAACAATCATACTAATTACGGTTATGCCCCTCAGTTATGACAACTGAGGCTTATTTTTGGGAGGTCTCAGGCGTGCACTTAGGAGGGTGAGCCAAACCTACATTGTCTTTGAACTGTGCTTTCCAAATGTGTTCCACAGCCTGTTAAAAGATGCTGCGTGTGACAACAAACATAGAAAGCAAGTGTGGGAAATTCTGGGATTGTAGACTTTTAATGCAGGGCCTTGTGGGATCTGTGAATTGCCGTGTTTCTCAGCCGTGCAACTTTACTAACTGGCCAGTAACCTAGAGTAACCGAGTTATTTAATGTATCTGTGCCTCACAGGGCTGTGGGAAGGATTAACAGTGTTAATACAGATAAGCTTGTAGAATAGTGTCTGGTACACAGTAAAAGCTCAATAAATGTTGATGATGATCATTAATATGATTTATATTGATATGGCAATGTGTGTTGTGCATTGCTAAGAGGGGGATAGAGCGTGCGGCGTTTCTTAAACTCATGTTGTCCATAGGGAATGAGCTTCTGTGTAAATCCTCCTCCCTCTCCTCCCTGTTCCTACCCTCTTTCTCCTTTCTTTTCTCCTTCTACCCTTCCTTAACCTTCTCCTGTCCCTTGTACCTCTTCCTCTCCTCCCTGCCCTTTTCTTCTTTCCCTCCCTGCTCTCCTCCTTTCCCTTCTCTCCTCTTCCATCATCTTCTCCAAATACTGTGATTCTAAGGACATCTCCTTGGGCAAAGGTGACCTAGAAAGAAGTGAGTGACCAGCATCATTTAAATCCTGGATATATTGCTCAGCTCAGGTCAAATTAGAGAGAGATATGGTAGCCTCTCTAGAATTTATGCCATTTTTCTTCTGCAGCAGGAAATCTCTTTTGCTTCCTTTCTTCCTCCCCTCCCCACACACCTTTCCTTTTTAGGAAGGTGACTGCAAATGGTAAAAAAAAAAAAAAAAAAGCAAACACACCCGTTGACTGAGCATCTTCTGTGTAGCAGTTACTGCTGAAGATGTGGATAACACGCTGCGCTTGCCTTTCTGGAACGTGCAGGCTGGCAGAGCTGTCTGATAGGCAAACTGTTGCATGTATCACCAGGTCATGGCTTAACTGTAGGAGACAGAAAGTGATAAGAGGTGCTGGGATGCTGTCCTCCCTGACCAACAGAGGGAGATTTCGCTCAGGAGCACTCACCCAAGTCTTCCATCAACTCTTTCCTCCAGTCCTGCTCACAAAACCACAGCCTCATCATGATTTTGCTCCCCAAACTTCGGAGAAGAAGGCACTGGCCAGATAACAGGAAAATCTGATCTGCTTGCAAGGTCTGTTTCTCCTGGGAAATCAACAGCCTGGAATACAAGTTACACGTCAACCTCTTATGAGTTGGATCTACTGAGTTAATCTCGCTGAGACCAATCAACTCTGGCAGGATTGAACTAACGGTGTGCAGAGTCAAGGGCCCACCCTCAGCTCAGGTGACCATACCAGGGTCCAGCCATCCCATGGGAGGTCTTAGAGTTCCTCCTCCCCCTGTGACATCTCCCAGGCTCGTCCATTATCTCCCAGGCCGTGATATATCCATCCAGGGCAGTGATGCTCAATCTCAGGTGACTTTTCTCTTCCAGGGATATATGGCCATTCTGGGAATATTTTTGCTTGTCACAGCTGAAAGGGGTACTAATGGTATCCAGTGGAAAGAGGAAAGGATGCTGCTAAGGATCCTACAAAGTACTGGACAGCCCCCTACAACAGAGAATAATCTGGTCCAAAATGCCAATAATACCAACATTGAGAAACCCTGGTACCCAGGCTCAGTCATCTGAGGTCTTCCCTGGAGACACTTTAAGAAATTGGCAAGGTAGAATTCTGCTGCCGTTACATAAACGAGAGGGCTCAGTTTCTCCATGGGCTGGGCAGCTTTAGATGGATGACTCATCTGAGTGCTGGGGCCAGAGGCTCTTCGGGAAGTGTGGTAGACTCTATTCTACAGGATTAACTGCAGGTGGAAGTGAGAAGATGAGAAGATAGTCCCCCTGCCCCTGCCCCACCCCAGGGGAACAGAGGTCATCTGAGCTCTTCTTCAAGTGAACAACAAGTTAGAGCTTAACTACAGACTCACCTATGCTTTTATCTTGTGTGATTCACCTAGGGACGGTGGTGGGTACCATGGCAGGGGCAGTTGGAGAGTGAGATCTGCTTTCCAATCCCAGCTCTACCACTTACTGAGCTATGTGACCTCTGGTACATTTCTTAATATCTCTGAGCCTCAGTCTTCTACACACTGTGGGTGGCCATGCCTGCCTCACTGTGCACCTGCTGGCTGAGACCTTGGCAGTGGTGGAAGGCACAACTCTTTCCACCCTCCCCACCTTGATGTGGCCTTGCCTCTCTGCTGACTCTCAGAATACCTACTCAAGGGAGCTGTCATTTAGTTTAGATTTGGTTTCCTTTCCTCCACCCTCAGAACTTCCTTTGGGTTGGCGTGGTCCAGTTTTCTTTGCAGATTCTGCAGCAGCATAGAGTGTTGTTAGAAAGAGAAAGGCTGGTGGGAAAGGAACCCATTTAAGGCATGAACTGAAGGGCATGAAAGTGGAGGTAATGGCTTTGCTGGGGTCAGATCTGTGCCCGCAAAGGGACTATTGATCCAGCCTAAGATTTTGTTTAAGAGTACATACAAAAAACAAATCCACCCTCTCATTTATTAGGAACCTGCTCTTAGTGCTATTGTACCCATTTTAATGGTGAGAAAAAGAGTCTCAGAGAGATTCTTTGTCTGCCCAAGGTCATAAAGCAAGATGCTGGTAGATCTATTTCCAGAACCCCTGCTTTATAACCCATTCTCAGGATTGTCATGTGGACCAAATGGAATAGTCCATTTTGGTGCATTTTGTGTACTCAGTGAGGTAACTGGAGCATATTAGTGCTTGGCAGTGAACTAGAGCAAACACTTATATATTGCTTACTGTATTCCAGGTGGTGTTCCAGCTGCATTACATATTTGCACACCTTAGTTATCATCATAAGTCTAGAAGAAGGTACTTATTCCCATTTGACAGATAAGGAAACTGAAGCACGTAGAAGTTGTGCAGATTGCCCAGGGTGATGCAGCTACTAAGTGGCAGAAGTGAGGTTTAAACTAGGCAGTCTACTTGTTCCAGTGTCCCTGCTTTTTGCTCCTATGCTGTTTGCCTAGATTTCTGCCTAGTTCTTATTTTTTTTCTGGCTGTGCTTAATGGCTATGCAGAGGCAAGATGATTCTGATGGAGGAGGATACAATACTAGTTTATGCAGCCCTTTGATTCTGGCTCCATGGAAGTTCAATTTTGGTGATTGCGCTGCGATGGATGGGCCCAGGCTTCTGAAGTGGTTTTAATGGCTAGCCATGGTGGCATGACATGTGGACTCAGATGTGGTGTGGAGCAGGCTCGTGGCACACAGCTGGTTGCATCCTTGGAAGAGGGGAGGAAGTAGGCTGGACACTGCATGGCCACATGACCCTGCCCTGCTATGCCTTTGAGTCTCTCTTGACTTTCTGACTACTGTTCAACCCTAATAGCATTTAATATTCCTCACAGCTCATAGCCTGGGATCAAGAAACAGGGGTTTGGGTATCTTTCCCTAAAATGGAGGCTTTTGGTGTTAAAAACATTTTCTTGGCCAGGCCCTATGTCTGACTCTTTCACGTACTTCATCTCATTTATTCCTCATAGCAGCTCTGGGAGATAGGTACAATTATCCACAATCTATAGCTGAGGAAATTGAGGCTTACACAGCGTGTAAGTGACTGAACTGAGATTTAGACTCAGGGCTGTGCAACTCAATCAGCTATCAAGGCCTGCTGATAACTCTTGAATCTGTTTCTGCCTCCTTGTATCCACTGCCATTATCCTAGACCAAGCTACCATCAACTCTCACCTGGACCATGGTGATAGATGATGCACTCCTCTCCCTGCACCCACTCTTATTGCCTTAAATCTATTTACTGCTTTAAAGATACTGAAATCTTAGGTCCTCAAGGATTGGGACCTTATCTCCAATATCCAGTGCTGAATCCTAAGTGCTTTTAACATCTTGCCTGGTACATAGTAGATGCTCAAAAATGTAAATGAATAAGTGGATGGATGATTAAGTTTACATCTTAGAAAAATTATCCTGATGGGTGATTTCTCTATTGTCCATCCATCCACCCACTTACCAACCCACCCATCTATTTATTCATTCATCTGTCCCTCCCCCATCTATCCATCCATCCATCTGCCCATTCATCTGCCCATCCATCCACTCATCCCTTGTCTACTCATCCATCATCAATCCACAGATTTGTAATTCATGTCCACCCGTCCCTCCACCTCTCCATGCATCCATCCATCCATCCACCCACCATCTACCCATGTATTCATCCATCTCCTGTTTGCCCATCCGTCTATCATATATCCACACGTCCATGATTCATACCCACACATGCATCCCTCCATCCATCCTTCATTCTCTCATCCATCTATCATTTTATTTCTATTCATCAACTAGCCATTTGTTAGAACAGGAGAAAGGCAAAATACGTTTAGTGCTGTTTGGTCAGATGTAAAAGTGCTCTTTGATGAAGAAAACATCACACTATTTCTTATTTTAAGAGTGAATCTTGATTAAAGCAGACAATTTTCATGAGTTAACATGTGCCTTAAAATTTGGACCTTCATCTAAAATATTAAAATATAACTTGTGCCTTTTCTAATTTTCTCTGTAGATGATCAGAGACAGCATGAGCAATTCAAATACAAGCTAAACTCTATCTCCTTGCCTGCTAGAAAGCCACGTGCACTTTGGGGTGCAAAACAGAGATTGCAGACATATTAATATTTAAGAGCATGGAGACAGTCTAAAGCTAAGGTATAGACATGTAAAACACGTACCCAATTACAGAGTAGGTTTTTCTAATGTCTAGGTAGAAGGCTGTGGTGCCTCCTCTGTAGTGTCTCAGTCCACCATCTTGGTTGCCACCCCGGAACACCAGGGATCCCAGTTCTGCCTCTCAGGTTGGGAATTTGGAGCTAATGGCACCACGAGGGGATGTCAGGGATTCCATGCTGTTTCCACAGACTTCTGCCCATGGTCATAGTTAACAAAGGCAGCTAGGTGAGAAGGGACAAGATTACTAGTGCAAGAGCCTCATAAATATGAGATGAGATGGCTGGGATGGAAATGAAAGTTGAGATGCTCAAAAATAAAGCGTGAAAGAGTCCTGGCCCCATATAAGAACAGGATTGATCTCCGTACGCTGACAGAATGTACGATTTCCCTTCGCTTTACTACAGTGCTTCTGTTTCTATAGAAACCACCAATTTTATAGACAGATCAGCTCTGTGAGAAGGCGCGGGGAGTTCAGTTTGAAGCCAAGTGCTGTCAGGGCACCAGCGCTCCCAACCCTGAGGAGGGGGCTTTCTTCTTTGCTAGCTAACTAGCTCTCCTGGGGATGGTTAATGATTACTAGGCTTGGATTCTGTCACTGTTATTATAATAACACTTGCAGTACTGCTTTGCTGCTACAGAGTCCCAAAGAGACGGTTAGTTCTAGGACTCACAGAACATTTTCATGGAGGGCAGTGGCACTCAGGCCTTCCTCCTTCCTTTCATTCGTTCATCAATACATACTGGATGTCTTAGTACCAGTCACTGTGCTGAGCCCTGGAGTACTACAAGGTATGGTGAGGGAGCAAGGCAGGCAAATCAATAACTTTGTCTCCATTCTACAATAGAGATTTTTCTGGCCAGGGTGACCTTAAAGAGTAGTATTTGGTTTTGGATAGATTTCAGGAATGGTTTGGCAAACATAAAAAATAGCTGAGTGGTTCAGTTATCTTTGCTGCATGACAAGGTACTTCAACACCTAATAATGTAAACCAACAACTGTTTAATATGTTCATGATTCCGTGGGTCATGAGTTGGAGCAGGCACATTGGAAAGGTTTGTCTCCACTCCATAATGTTTGATGCTTCCACTGGGGTGGATCAAGGACAAAAATGGCTGGCCAGCTCAAATGAATCCGTGTAACTGGAGCCTTGCTTCTTCTTCAAGTGGCATTTGCTAGAGCTGGAACATCCAAGAATGGCTGCTCTACTCACATGGCTAGCACCAGGGCTGAGAAAAGTGGAATAGCTGGAGGCTAGTTGACATAGCGCTCTGCCTCTACATGGCTTCTTCCTGTGGCTAGCTTGGGCTCCCTTCCATCACAGCCACTTCAGAATAGTCCAGCTTCTTTGGTGGCAGTGGGTGTTGTGAAGTTTATTATGACCTAGCCTGAGAGGTCCCAGAACATCACTACTACTGCATTCTATTGGCGGGGGGCCGGGGGGGAGGGGCAGGTGGTGTGTGGCGCGGGTTCTAAGGCCAGAGCAGATGCAAAGGGAGAGAAGGAATAGGCCCTACCTCTTAGCTGAGAATGACATGCATGTCCAGGGAGGCAACGAATTGATGGCAGACATCTTGGAGATAAGTTTCCCCCACGGAAGCATCCCAAGTTTCTGATTTTAGCAATGGGGTGAAGTCATAGCGGTGAGGAAGTCAACATTCGTAATAGGGTTGTAGTTGGCAAGATATCTAAGAGTGGGATGAGCACAACATGGGGGGTTGGTTGTGTACATGGTGAGGAACTCTTCTAATCAAACCAGATTTTGCTTCAGAGAGTGTGTTTCCAGCAGCCTATCCATTTGGCAGAGGTCATAAAAATGTCCATGGACAATTGGATACGTGGGTCTGATGCTCAGAGTTGAATCAGGCCTGGTGCTACAGATGTGGCAGTCATTGCTCTAGCTGGGGCTGTTGGTTATCCATGAGAGACTCCAACCCAAAATGGCATAAGCAAAAAGTAAATTTATTGGGTCATTTACTTGGAAGCTCCTGGGGTGGGGTCCTTCAAACATCACTGAATTTAAGGGCTCACATGAGGTCATGAGTTCCAGTTCCAGATCTTTCTCTCTTTCTCCTCTCTTCACTTTGCTTTTTTTTTTTTTTTTTTTTTTTTTTTGTGAGCTGGCTGAACTCTTGGACGCACTCCTTCTTAGGGAAGCAAGATGGCCAACTCCCCATTTCTCTAAGCTCATTGGAAAAGAGAGAAGTTTCATCACCAACCGTTCAAATCCTGGGCCACACTTGCATTGGCTTGTATTGGGCCACATGACCATCCCTGAGCTGCTCATTCAGGCTAGGGGCCGGTGAGGCTCTGAGAATCCAACCCTGAGATATGTGGCCATATCTGGGGCAGGCTGGAGTGGGAAGGGGTAGTTCTCCAGAGGATGAAACAGGTGTTCCTAGATACAAATGATGAAAAGATGAAGGGAAGCTCAAACAGTACTGCCCTCCCTGGGTGGTGACTGAAGCCATGACATAGTCTGGGAAAAGAGTGTTGTTGAGTGAGAAGAGAAGGGGTCCTGGTGCAGGGCCCTGAAGAGCAGCTCATGGATCAGTGAAGGAAGCAGGCAACATAAAGAGGCTGAGATGGATGGAGTCCTCTGGGAGGTAGGAGGAAAACCATTGGCATGTCACTTTCTAGAAACCAAGGGAAGGATACAAAGAGGGAGACAGTGGTCAGCATTGGAAATACCTTGCAGAAGTCAGGTGGGATTCACTCATTCATTCATTCATTCATTCACTCATTCAACAAATATGTGTATTGATCACCTACTATGTGCCGGGCACTGTTCTAGTACTAGGGATATAAAAGTGGACAAGACAGACATAATTCCCTGTTCTCATGAATTTTATATCCTAGATAAGGATGAAGGGGTGGTCATTAGATTCAGTGACAAGGTAGAGACACTCATCGGTGACCTTGGCAAGACAATTTCAGGGAGTCCTGGGGTGGGGTGGCCTCATGCACTGGATTGGAGAGTGAGTGAAAGGTATGAGGGTGGACAAAGTGAATGAGCACGACTCTTGCAAGAAGTTTGGTGTCCAGGGGAGGAAAGAAAAGGAGCAAGGGCTGGAGTGAAAGAGACATTAAGGGGATTTTTAAAGTTTATTTACTGTAATATGAAAGCAACGCTTTTTCTTATTCTGTATATGTTGTTCTTCTGTGCCCTCAAACATTGTGATATTGTTTGGCCTGGTCCCCCAGAGAAGACCTCTTTCCTTGTCTATTTGCCTGAAGGAGATTGGCCTCTGGAGGGAGAGGGGAAGCATTAGAATGTCCCTCCTCTACAGAGAACAGGAGAGAATTCCCGCCATCCACAGACGAGAAGAAGGGGACCCCGTCCCTTTTCTTCAGTGACTCTGCCACCAGGGGCTGGGGGAAGGTTGGGCAGCATTGAAACTTTGCAAGATGCAAGGAGGATGCATTTAACAAGCACAAGTCTCTAAGTCTAAACAAAACAAAACAATCCAACTTTCCAGTAAGCCTGCATTCTTGATTCCAGATTTCTTTTTGTCTCCCATCATGCCAGCTGCCTGTGAGTGGCTGGGAATTGGGTGGAATGCAGGTAGTACGGGCACAGGGGTTGGGGAAATGTGAATAATTGGCCCCTGGAAAATTCAGAGTTGATTGTAATTCACCTAATTTTGGAAGCACGGCTCAAAATCCCATACCTGCAATTCTCATGCAACCTCAGTCAGAAATCTCCCTGTAGCTGCCCTCTTTGACCTGACTCGAAGTGGATGGTTCTTGATGTTGTACCCTCAGATGACATTTGGCACTGTCTGGAGACATTTTTGGCTATCAGAACTGGGGGAGGGGTGCTCCTGGCACCTAGTGGGTAGAGGCCAGGGATGCTGCTAAAAATTATAAAATTCACAGGACAGCCCCAGGGCAAATACCTTGCTCAAAATGTCAACAGTGTGAAGATTGAAGTTGAGAAACCCCGTTGTAAATCCTGCTGTTTTCGTGTTGGATGGAAGTTGCCATGACATTGAGTGAAGAAAGAAGGGAAGATTTAGGGCAAGAACTATACCAGTATATATGGTACATGTTTCTGATATTCCCACTAGGAGGTAATGGGTGTTTAGTACTGAGACTGAATTTTTTGTCAGAGAATCTAATGGTTGTATTTATAGTGACAACTCAGGGCCCCTGTCTAAGGAACTGATAACATTCTGACCCCCTGTCATTTATGTAACATCCTTTGCTGATGCCACAGTGAAGTCAGTCCACAATCTGTTGTACTTAAAATATAACACAGTTTAAACTTTTGGGGTTGCTTAGTTCTTGAGATTTCTGGATTTGCTTTTCTTTAGCAAAAGTGTCCAGGTATGTAAATATTAAGGTTTTTCCTTTCTCGTTGTGAGTATTGGACTTCCCAGGACTGGCCAGGGCTGGACTCTGGTGTCCTGAATGGGTCTGGTCCACATTCGGGCCCTGCCATCTGCTGTGGCACTCCTCAGGGTGATTCATTGTTTGGGGGCAAGTTCCCCCCAGGGATCGCCCACCTGTTGCAGAAGGCGAACTTTTCCAGGTGCAATGATTCCGATGCCCCCATTTGTTAGTGGGTCTGAGGAGGTTGAGAAAAGGCTGGCTGTCAGCTCTGTACTCTGTGCTGCTCTCTGACTTGACAGCTCTAACTGGCCAGGGGCCAAAACTTGCAAGGAGATAGTAATCCCAGCTACATTGTGGATGACTCTCTAGAATATTATTCTAAGTGAAAGAAGCCTGACACAGAAGGTTGCATATTGTATGATTCCATGTGTATGATACGATTGTGGAAATGTCCAGAAAAGGCAGATTATTGGTTGCCAAGGGCTGGGGAAGGGGAAATGGAGTGACTGCTTAATGGGTCAGGGGTCTTCTCTGAGGGTGATGAAAGGGTCTTGGAACTAGGTAGAAGTGTGATTGCACAACATTGTGAACATACTAAATGCCACTGAATTGTACACTTTAAAGTCGTTGTTTGATGTTATGGGAATTTTACCTCATTAAAAGTGAAGGACCCTGGTGGATACAGCAGGTCAGCTGGCCTGATCCAGACCACACAGCCCTGGGCCCAGCACAAGGGACAATGGCCCTGTGACATGGGAGGAGGGGCCCTCCCTCAGGGAAACAGGCACCTTAGAGGCCCTGATGGAATAAGCCCTGCCCTGTTGGACACTGGAAGCAGGGAGCATCCGCTGGGGTTTTGTCTCTTCCATGTTTCATTGGAAGTGATAAATGAAGCTTTGCATCTACTGCATGGCAGGTTAGTCCCAGGAGAAACAGCAGACACTCTGGCAGACACGGTTAAATCCTCCTTAGTGGCCGGCTTCCTGCAGGATATAAAGTAGAACAGGGGAGAGGAAGCCTTCCTGCCAGTGGCCATTACAGGGGTGTGGTGGCTGATGAGCCTCTCCCTGGGCCTTATACCCAAGTGGGCTCTGCAGATGCAGGGGAAGAAAATGAGCCCAGTTGTACTCACCATGCCCTGTTTGTGTTCTACTGCGGGGAGATCTTGGACACTTGCCTTTAATCCCAGAACTGAGATAAATTATCCAGAGCTGTGATTGGTGTTGGCACAACTCAAACAGCTGTCATTTATTTAGCTGTGTGCCTTTGGGCAATTTATTTAACCTCTCACACTCCAGTTTCCTCATCTGCAAAATGGAAATGGTGAGGCCAATCAGATCAATGCAGATAAATTAATTGATTAATACATGCATACATACTGTGTATCTTTAGAGTTATATTATAATAAATGTAAATATACATATTATCTTTGCATAATATATAAAGTATATATATAAATATTACATATTTTATATAAATATTTTATAATATATACTATATATAACACACACATACATATATATATACACACACACACATAAACACACACATTTTATAATATCTGGCCACAAATGACACTGGTGAATATTCATTTTCTCCATAAAAATGTGGAGTGGATTAATTCATTCATACAGTGAGTTTATTGAGCTCCTACTATGTACGAGGCACAGGGAATAAACAGCAACTCAGATAAATAATATTCTTTGCCTTCATGAAGCATATATGCCACTGGGAGGTAAGATATCACAGACACATACTTGCAAATTACAATAAATACTGGGACTAAAACCAACCAAGAGCTTAATGTGGATAGTCTCCAACTGTGAGCTTTATATATGGTAGTTGGGACAGATTCTCTGGGGAGATGATATGTAAACTGAGACCTGGTGAACAAGAAGGTACTTCCTTCTCTTGGTCATGTGAAAAGTGGGGAAGTTTCCAGGTGGAGGGCATAGTACGTGCAAAGGCTCTGGGCTGGGAGAAAGTGTGGCTTGTTCAAGGAACTGGAGGAAGACCAATGAGGCCAGGGAATAGCCAGTGGAAAATAGCTGCAGGTAAGTTTGGAGGAATAGAATTGAGATGTTCTTCAGGTAGGCCTGGTGGGCCATCTCAAGGAATTTGGATTTTATTCCAGGATTAAAGGGAGGCCAATGCAGGCACTGGTATGATTGGATTTTTGTTCTGGGAATGTCACCGCTATTGGGAGGAAGAGCGGTTTGGAGAGCTCCGTAAGTGGGATAGGAAGACCAGTTTGAAGGTTCTTGTATTCCTCTCCATGTGGAAGCCAGCGTTTCCTTTGCTTGTGTACCTAGGAAGACAGAAATTCCAGCAGAAACACTTTCTGCCCCCCGGCTCTAAAATCCTAAACTGTGATGTTGTCTCTCCCCTCCCTTGTGTGTTTCTCAGAAGTCTTCATGACTCAGTGGCGAGATAGTGGACACAGGAATGTGGAAGGTGTTACTGGAGGTGGAAAACGCAGAGTTTTCTGGGCAGTGGAGGCTTAATTTTAAGGAGGTTTATTTTATTTTATTTTATTTTTTATTTTTTATTTTTTATTTTTTGGTTTGATACAGTGTCTCGCTCTGTCACACAGGTTGGAGTGCAGGGGTACCATCATAGCTCCCTGTAACCTTGAGCTCCTGAGCTTAAGTGATCCTCCTGCCTCAGCCTATTAAGTAGCTGGGATTATATGCATGCATCACTGTACCAGGCTAGTTGTTTTTCAGTTTTTTTTATAGAGACTGGGTCTTGCTATGTTGCCCAGGCTGGTCTTGAACTCCCAGGCTGGAATGATCCTCCTGTCTCGGCCTCCCAAAGTGCTGAGATTACAGGTGCTAGCCACTGTGCCCGGCCTCAGGAAGGTTTATTGAGGTGAACTGTGTGTTGAAAGAGATTAACTGGATGGTGTATGGTGAAGCAGATAGCTTCAGATCCCTCGTGGAGGAAGAAGGGGTTGTAGGAAAGCGAGAGATTCAGGCTGGGTTAGAGGCTGTGCTTCCTCATCCCTGTGCCTGATTTGCATCATTCCAGAGGACTGAAGCCCCTTGGAGGTAGGAATGTCCTAGGAGAGACTGCTGCTGCTCATGCCTGGCACCTGGGAGAGGAAGGAAGAGTAAGTTAGTCTTCAGTGGACAGCTCTTCTCATTAGGTCAAACTTCCCTGCCCCCGCTCAACTTTAGGCATTGGGCACAAGCTTCTGACCCGAAGGCTCTGCGTGTATATCCATTCACAAGCCAATCCCCAAAAATGGTTGGCTTTAGAGCGATTGGGTCACTTCCAGGAGCTGATGATCTCTGATCTTACTGCCCTGGGATGATATCCATTGAGTGTCCGGGGACGTCTTGGGACATCTTCCACACTGTGACATTTTCCCAACCCCAGCCTTTTTGGCAGCCAGGCAACTCGGCTTCTGTCTGCCTGGATATTCTTGGAATGCCAATCTTGGCTGAGGTGTGAACCCCTGTTGAAAGACTCTTTTCCTCAAGTCGTGTCTGGGTTTGATCTAAATAAATGGATGAGTGAAATGATTTCAACAGAAAAACTGTAAATGACAACAAACCATTGGCCCTTCTCATGCAAAGTGGAAGTGCTAAATATTGACATCTGTGGATGCCAAGTCTCTGTTGCAGAGTTTAATATGCAATTAGTGTGAGCTTTTCTTTATTAATTCAATGAGTATTTATAGAGTCCTGACCAAAGTAGTTAATAATAATAAACATTTATTGAACACTTCTTATGTGCTGGGGAATACCTAAATATTTTACACGTATTACTTCTTAAAATCCTCTATCAACTTGATGGTTAGTACCATCAATATCCCTATTTTGAGGATAAAATATTGAGGCTTGGAAGAGTTGGCCGCTTGCTAAAGGTCATTTAGCCACATTTAGTGAAGATAGGGTTTGAACTTAGGCTGTCGAAACCCAGAGCCAGCAATCATACGCCCATGCCATGTTCCCCAAGTGCCAAGCCCCATGCTGAGTACCAGGAATAGGAGAGAGAACAAGATAAAGCTTCTGCTCTCCTTTCACTCTTAGTCTATTGTAAGGAGACACACTTTAGATAAACATCTAGACAATCTGAAAAACAATAAAGGCTATGAATGTGAAGTATAGTAAGAGCACATGGTGGGGTACCCAGCCTGTTCTGTTTTTGGATCGGGAAGCCTTCCACAGGGAAAAGAAATTTAAGCCCAGTGCATATCCTGTTTAGAAATACCACACTTGAGTTGTGTCATTTGTTTGTATATGTTCTTCTCTGGAAACTCTGGATGGGTTGGGTGTTAAAATGACCTGCCTTTCCTCTTGGTTGCCCTAGTGCCCCATCCTCCTCTTGACCCAGCCGGCCAGTATGGACATGGAATAACAAGTACTATTTTCAGGATGTCTTTGAGCTGGGCCTCTGCAGATACTGCATGATATTTTGGGAATCAGATCTCTATCGTTGGACTTCACAGGACTGTAGCTCCCCCAGGGTGGCCTGTATTTCACTCTGACTACAGCCGTAGTGTTTCTGCAGCCTGAGTATTCTTTCTTCCGGGCTCAACTCTTTTCTTCTATCCCTATCACTTGTAAAGAGTTGCATTTTGCCTTTTTTTAGTGGGAGGAATGACTTCTCAATTGTAATGTGCTAAAGAAGAGCTACTTTGATGTGGCCTCTTTCATGACACTTTCTGGGCCACTGAAAGCAATGCTTTTTAAGCATGTCATACCCAATATCATGTTGCCTCCTATCCATTAAAGCTCATGAAATTGTTTGACATCAGCATAATTTTCTACTTGGAGGATATTCCCATTTTGCTAATAGTTCCTTTCCTAACCTCAAGGAGTTCACTACCACCCTGGGCATCTAAGAACAGCCTGTGAAGTTGAAGTCCCATCTCTCTCTTTCTGCTGTCTCACTAAGTGACATCATTAAAGGATGTTTTAAGGTGGTTGATCTGGGGCTCAGAAGGACTGGAGGGTACAAACATGTAGTGTGGAGTCAGGTTAAGAAGCCATAGCAGTTGAGCTAGGTCAGGAGTCATAGGAATGAAAAGAAGGGCTGTATGTGAATGAAATGGTGAACAGGAAAATTGGTAGGACTTTATGACTCATTGAATATCTGTATTGAAAAAGGGATAGGGAAGAGGCAAGACAATTGCAAATTTTGTAGATGACCAGGTATGTTACAGAAAAGGGGCGTCAGGGGAGGGAGATTGGAACTGACATTTATTGAGCATCTGGTATGGGCCAGGTACTATGCAAAGTCCTTTGCCTGAGGACATCTCTTAATCTTAACAATGATTTTTGAATTCTTTGATTCACCATCTTATTTCATTGATGAGGAAACTGCAGCTCCGAGAGGTAAGCTCTTTCCAGCTGAGTGGGCTTTGAAGCTCTTTTCTCCACTTTTATTTTGCTGAGGACCAGACTTGCCTAGGGATAAAATCTGTGGAATTTAAGGAACTCAAGGTAGAATCCCATAACAGAAATCCTATTATTATTATTATTATTATTATTAACTGAGATGGAGTCTTGCTCTGTCACCCAGGCTGGAATACAGTAGCATGATCTCGGCTCACTGCAACCCCCATCTCCCAAGTTCAAGCGATTCTTCTGCCTCAGCCTCCTGAGTAGCTAGGACTACAGGAGCGCACCACCATACCCAGCTAATTTTTTTGTATTTTTAGTACAGATGGGGTTTCACCTTATTGGCCAGGCTGGTTTTGAACTCCTGACCTTGTGATCCACCTGCCTCAGCCTCCCAAAGTGCCAGGATTACAGGCGTGAGCCTCTGTGCCCAACCGAAATCCCCCCACTTTTTTTTTTTTTTTTTTTTTTTTTTTTTTTTTTTTTTTTTTTTTGTGCTGAAATGTACCCAGCTTCATGGGAAGGTAAAACCATATGGTGGGGTTTTTATTTTCTAAGCATACTTGTGGCTTTCTGGACTTTTCCCCAGGGAGATGCACATTATGTTCTGGTTCCCTTGTGTCTGAGCTAGGTGTGAGCTTTTTTATTTTTTCTTTTTTTTTTTTCACCTAAGAGCAGACATCACATATGACTGTATCACTCATGTGCCTAATACTGTCAGTGCTCCAATGTATAAACAGTCTCCCATCCCCTCTTCAACTTCATCTCTGATTTCCCTATCTGTCCTGTCTTGTTGGATTCATTTTACCCTTTCATGTTGCTTTTCTGGTTATTCTAGTCCATCAGTTTTTATCTCTCTTGAAATACATGTCTTCTTTTCCTTGGTTATGGCTATGCGAATACAACTCATTTCCCCAGTGAGCTTGTGAGCTCTTTGACAACATCAAAGGCTGCTAGCTGAACATTTTACATCTCCCAAAATATCTGCCATAATGCCTCAGGTCCAGAGTCACTAAAGTATAACATACAAAGTGTGCATTTTAGAGGTAGAAGAAACTATATTCAAATCTTGGTTCCACCATAGGTGGAGATATCAGGCAATATAGATAGGTGATCTCAGATAAGGTACTTTAATGACGTTGAGCCTCTGTATCCTCACTGGTAGAACTAAAGTAATAAGGACTATCTCCTGGGGAGATTATATTTTAAAGATTAAAGCAGCCATTATGTATTAAAAGCCTGGCACCATGGCTGACACACACTAGACACTCAATAAATGCTAGTCTATTCTTATCCATTGCTCTCAGTGGGTGACAGAATAGTGGTGTTGAGTGTGAAGATCATCTTTCTGTCCAACAGGTACTCTCTGAATGGATAAGATTATATCTATTTATCTATTTATTAGATAGACAGATGAAGGTAAGGTGAATTATCTTCCCTGTCAAAACTACCACTCCATCACTTTACCCTACCTTTTTACTTCTGAGCCCTTATTTGTACATGAAATGCTGTTATTAATAATAATATCATTCATTCACTCATTTTTTGGTGTCTTTTTTTCTTACGAAAACGTAAGCCCTTTGAAGGCAGAACACCTTGTTTGAGTCACTGCCATGGCCCCAGTTCTTAGCTGAGAACCTGGAGCCTAGTAAGTTTCAAGTAAATACTAGATGAATGAATGAAAAAGACAAAACGACGGATTTACTTCCATTTGACTGAACAAACGGTGTCTCAGCACCATGAGCTAGGTACTGAATGAGACAGTGGATACAGAGAGTAACAAGACAGGCCTTGCCCTCAAGAAGGAAAGGAAAAGGAGGGGGGAAGATAGACAAGCTCTGTCTCTCAGTCTAACAGAAATAGAATCTTTATCTTTTCCAACTTCTAAGCCACTGTTGGTAGAAGCATGGGCTGAGATGGCAGGAGTGATGAGCAAACCTGGAATTAAAGACATATGTATTCAGAATCACACTCTACTTTGGAATTGGCTCCCCTCCATCACCCCAGATTAGCCTGGAAGGCCACCTTGCTTGGCAGGGGAAATTGATAACCCATTGAAATTGACGAAATATTTAAGCATTTGCCATCAGAGTGTGCTAAGCATTGCCATTTGGGGAAAACTCATTAAATAAGAGGTCTGGCCCATGCAAATGTGAGCGAGTTGGTTGGTTTGTCTCGTCTTTCTATGGATTATACAGAAACCAGTGGTGGTTAAGGGGACAAGCGAGTTGATAAAAACCTCTCTGGAGATCAAGTACTAAATGGCTTTTTTATTGCTCACCTCTCAAGGAACCTTCTGTTTAAAATGCCGGCAGTAAGTGCAGGTTAGACCTGTGAAGTTATTATAAATGCCGTTCTTAAGCCTAAGAACTTTATTTTTTAATTGGTTTCTTTTCTTTCCTTCCTTTTCTGTTCCAAACCACTAATGCCATAGGAAGAATGAAAATTTGTAATTTCTTAAGACACAGGAACTATTGAGAGAGAGAACAAAGAGACTATTGAAACACTATAGACTTTCAGTAAAACCAAAAACATGCATAACCCCTTACCTTCTTTCATTGCACAATGGAGCACTCTCTAGCAAGCAAGCGGGGGAGGGAGTTAGGCTAGAAATACTCTGCACAACTCTTTATTAAGTGAGAAACAGGCTGGGGAAGAGAGGAAGGGAAAGGCTCTTACTCACATGGAAATATGCAGAGAGGCAGGAACTTAACTGTCCTTGCCAAACTCTTTCTTCTTTAGCGCCTCTGCTCCTTCTCTCATATGTTGCCAGCCACTGAAGGCCCATCTATATTATGACTGGGCCTGAAAAAAAGTCAGTGAATGTTTTAAACAGATTTTCGTAGAGGGCAAAGAGTTATAAAGAACCATGTTCAGATCATAGCTATGCTAGGGTACGGAAGAAAATGGTGCTTCGGTGGAAAACAATAATTATCTAGCTCTAGACTCTAGGGATAATCCTTCCTGGGTATCTGATTTTGATTTTGTGGAACCTGTTTTACAGTTTTATGAGTTATAGATCACTGATATGCACATTCCATCCTGTCCAGTAGAGGTTCAACTGAGCCACCAACCTTCCCCCTCAAAAAATTTTACATCCATTCATACACCCATTTAAATATTTCTTTTAGCTGCGTCTGTTCTTTGGGTTCTCTTTTAAACCACCTGTAGCATCTTTTTAATCTTCATTGATTAATGATAGAATTCCATTGATAAGATCTTTGATAAATCATTGATAATAAAATCTTTAACACATATTTATTTTATATCTGTATGAGTCATGATTTTATTATGTTTTGAAGATTATCTTTTAACACTAATTACTTAAAGGTAATCTTGAAGTGACTTAGCCTATCTGAGTTACTTGTGTTCTCATCTGCAGACTGGGAACAATGATACAGACTGAAATTATCACAAAATTTTCCAGGAGTTTTCCCATTCATTCTCCCATTTAGAAGTAATAGCTAAATGATGCTTCACAGTTAATCTTCAGTGATTATGGATGGTGAATGAGATAATGTTTGTGAAAACACTTTTACCAAGTGTGATTCACAGAGTGTGTCTCAGATTTTAGTTAGCAACTCTTCTCATCAGTGTCAAATGAAGATGACCTGCTCTCAACTCTCTAAAAGCTTGTGATTTGGAAGGCAGGGGAAATTTTCTCTGGTGGCTCTACAAGGTGAACTGGAGCAAATGAATAGAAACTATAGGATTCCATTTTGGCTGATAATAAAAGGGGAGGACTTTCTGAGAACTAGCTATAACATTGGAGAGGGCTGCCTTATGGGGTCGTGAGGTTCCCATCACTGAAGGTTTGCAGGGAGAGACTGTCCTGCTCAGAATAACTGCAGTAGTAAACAGATTCCCAGACATGGCCCTCATTTCTGAAAATCTTAATGCAGAGAAACACAGGTACGCATGGGAAAGATGACCACAGCCTACTGCCAAGGAGCTTGAGAGCCACAGTCTTGGACTGCTAGAGATCCTGTGACACCTTGTGCCTGTGTATACATGTGGGTAACATAGGAGCAGTGTGTTGGATAGTGCCTGGCATGTAATAGCTGCACATTAAATGCTGGCTTCAAGTAATCTATCCTCTTGGAACAGTTTTATGATTTGCCTATACAGCAAGACTTGAGTTATTGTACAGTAATATGATATGTACACGTAACGTGTAAAGCCGAGAGTCCCACAGCACAGGGATGGGCTGCTGGCTAAATGTGGGACTTAGGAGGTGTTGGGCATTTGCAGGTACAGTGAAGAAACTGAGGCTTGAATGTGCTGTGTGGACTGTGCTCCATCATCCAGATGCAGGGCCGAGGCTTTCGAGGTTCTGATTTTGATCTAATGATCACCCTAGTTTTCTGCCACTTCCAAAACTGAGCTCTTGGTCTTTACTTTGTTTAGAATTAAATGAATCTTCAATTCTGTTCTCCCAGTTGCTAGGGCCAAAACCTTAGAACCATCTCTTGTTTCTTTGTTTCTTGCCTTCACACTCCACATCTAACCCATCAGCAAATCCTTAGGCTGTACTTCCAAAATATATCCAGAAGCCAACTTACCCACCTCCTGTGCTGCTGCCCCGGGTTAAGTCATCACTGGCTCTCATCTAGAGTAGAGCTGCAGCCTCCTCAGTGAATCCCTGCATTTTGCCCTTGTCAACCCACTGAAATTTGTTTTCAACCCCATAGTCAAGAGGAGACCTGTTAAGTTGTAAGACAGTTTATATTACTCCTATGTCTCAGGCCACCTCCCACCAGTAGCTTTCCATCTTATTTGCCATAAAAACCAAAGTCCTTACAAATGCCTGTGAGGCTTTCCATGCTATGCCCACGACACCTCTGTTCACGTAGTCCTACTACTCTGTCTCTGTCACTCCACTCCAGCCCCTGGCTTCATTCTCCTGTCCCAGGACCCTTGCATCTGCAGCTTCTGTCTAAATGCTCTTCTCCCACACAACCATGTGATTGCTTCTTGACCTCTTTCATGGTTTTGCTCAAATGTCACTTTCTCACTGGGGCCTTTCCTATGTGGTGTTGATTTCAACCTTTGCCCCCACCCCTTCCCCAGCATTCCCTTTCCTGTTTTGCTTTCTTTGTAGCTGTTACCACCATCCAACACACTAGTTATCCAGTTTACTGTCTTTCTCCTTCCATTAGAATAGAGGCTTTATGAAGACAAGGATTTTTGTATGTTTTGTTCACTTCTGCCTTTGTTCACTTAGCATTTAGAATAGTGTTTGGTCACCTGTACCCCCAGCACTTTGGGAGACTGAGGTGGGCAGATTACCTGAGGTTGGGAGTTCGAGACCAGCATGACCAACATGGAGGAACCCTGTCTGTATTAAAAATGCAGAATTAGCTGGGTGTGTGGTGCATGCCTGTAATCCCAGCTATTCGGGAGGCTGCGGCAGGAGAATTGCTTCAACCCAGGAGAAGGAGGTTGTGGTGAGCCGAGATCATGCCATTGCACTCCAGCCTGGGCCAGAAGAGCGAAACTCCATCTTAAAAATAAAATAAAATAAAATAAATAAATAATAGAATAGTGGTTGGTCCATAGCCACTCATTAAATACTTGTTGAAAAATGAGTGAACGAATATCCCGAATACTCTTATGTTCCAGGCCTTAGGAGAGAGGCTCTGATCATAATTTTCTGAAGCCTGTCTGTGGAAAGAAACCTTGACATGGCTCTCAATAATCCCTGTCTCTGAATATTCATTCCTTTGTGTAATCCCTTCCCTTCAAGTATAGACTGGACCTAGAGACTTGTTTCTAAAGAATAAGTTATGGCAGGCCAGGTGCAGTGGCTCATGTCTGTAATCCCAGTGCTTTGGGAGGCCAAGGCAGGAGAATTGTTTGAGGCCAGCCTAGGTAACATAGCAAGACCTTGTCTTTACAAAAAATTTAGAAATTAGCCGGGTGTGCTGGTGTGTGCCTGTAGTCCCAGCTACTCAGGAGGCTAAGGTAGGAGGATTGCTTGAGCCCAGGAATTTGAGGTTACAGTGAGCTATGATCATACCACTGTACTCCAGCTTGGGAAAAAAAAAAAATTATGGCAAAAGTGATGAGATGTACTTCCAAGATTAGGTTGCAAAAGGTTGTGGCTTTCATCTCTTTTTTTTTTGAGATGGAGTCTTGCTCTGTTGCCCAGGCTGAAGTGCAGTGGTGCAATCTCGGCTCACTGCAACCTTCACCTCCTGGGTTCAAGCAATTCTCCCACCTCAGCCTCCTGAGTACCTGGGATTACAGGCACTGCCACTATGCCCAGTTAATTTTTTTTTCTTTTTTTGTATTTTTAATAGAGACATGGTTCCACCACATTGGCCAGGCTGGTCTTGAACTCCTGATCTCAGGTGATCCACTTGCCTTGGTCTCCCAAAGTGCTGGGATTACAGACATGAGCCACTGCGCCTGGCTGTGGCTTTTATCTTGCTAGCATTCTCTCTTTGTTGGTGCTATTACCCTCTCATTTACTTGCTGATGAAGCAAGCTGGTGTGTTGTGAGACACTCTATAGAGACACTCACAAGGCAAGGGACTGAGGGATGCCTCTGATCAATAATAGTTCACAAAGAGCTAATATGTCTGTCCAGCAACCCCTGAGAAACTGAGTCCTGTTGACAACCATGAGAGTGAGCTTAGAAGCATATTATTCCCCGGTTGCGCCTTCAGATGAGACCATACCCTGGCCTACATCTTGATTACAGCCTTGTGAGATGCTGACAAGGAGGACCCAGCTGAGCTCTGCCTGGATTCCTGACCCACAGAAAGTGTGAGATAATAAATGTATGCTGTTTTAAACAGCTCAGTTTTAGGGAAATTTGTTATGCAGCAGTAGATAACAAATAGACTTCTGTCTGTTTCTTTGTTTGAAAACTGTGTTCCTTTGTTAAAAGAGTTTAATTCCCCTTCCTCTTGTTGTTTCCCTCAGCTACAGACACACATTCATATACTCCTCTTTTTCTTTCTCTGTCTCTCATTTGAGGCATTCCTGGGACTACAATTTGACACACCTCCAGGCCCAGAAAACTGCCTGAGACCCTGTTAGCAATGCCATAATGAGATGGGTAAATTTTCACTACCTTTTGACACTGCCCAAGGCAAAGTCATAAGCGATGCTTGTTCGATAATTCCAAGGTGTGTCACTGCCTGGAAGGCCGTCTGGTATTTATAGGAATCTGAAAGTTAGGCACTGGAGAAAAATGAGTTCCAGATTGTTGCACGTATTTTCAGATAGAATCATATTCTCTGAAAAATTGCATAGGATGTTGAGCTGATAGAGGATTCACCATGATTGTATGGCTCACTGGGCTTGTATTGTGGTTGAGAAAAATCATCTTGTCGGGTTGGGAAGATGACAGTCACATCTCCTCAGCTGGCTGGTGATAGATGTTTAAGGACAGGCTGAAGATGTGGCCTCTTCTTCTTCTGACTTGAAACCACTGAGTTGTATTTTAAAGTAAATCAACAAAAAGAGGGATGCTTTGACAGGAACCTTGCCGAGGCTCATCCGGTTGGCGGCATGAGCTGGTAGACAAAACTAAAAGCTTTGAGATAAGCGTTTGGAAATTCAAAGAGACATCTTGTCTGTCATTTATAATGGCTAAAAACTTTGAAGAAAATGTATTCTCACATGGAAGGGTCTGGGGGAGGTGAGTTTAGTCAATCAATCAATCAATCAATAGACCAGCAAACACTCACTGTATGCCTACTTTGTGCCTGGCACCATGCTCAGGGCTGGAAAAATATAGTTAGATTCCAGTCCTTGTTATCAAAGGGTTCAGGGAAGAGTGAGATGGCCCACAAACATGTAAATATATTTAAAAATTGCAAACAGTGAAGTGAAGGCTTGTGCTCTGTGGGAGACCAAATTGATCATATTTGCAGGGAACCAGGGAGGAAAAATAAAGGCCTTTCTGAGCAGGCAAATAAATTGGGTTGGTAGGTGGCAGGATAAAGATCTAGGGGAGCAGAAGACATTCTTGGCTGAAGGTTTGGCCTGTGCAAAGGTCCTGAGGTATGAATTAGCTTGGCCAGGCTGGAGGAATTGAAAAGTTGGGCAAGGCTGATGTGTTCAAGGCAGGAAAGAAGCCAGACGGATGGTTGAGCCTGGTCCAGAAAGAGCCTGAGGGCCAGATTAATGATTAGATTCTGTTCTCAGAGCAACAGAGAGCCTGGGATGGGTCCAAATAGGGCAGGCTTGGTCAGATTTTGGGTTTGGAAGGATCCCTGTAGAGGAGAGGTTGGAAGAGGTGAGAATGAGGGCAGGCTGACCAATATGGCAAAGATGAGGACCCTTGTTTCTGAAGTATGCTTATTGCTTGCCATTTTGTGTTTCTTTCTTTGTATTAACAGCATCCAATTCCAAAGGCAGTAGACACCTGTTGAGGAGGTCGTGAAGGAGGGACAGTTGTTTCAGAAGCAGCCTAGGTGTCCAGGGCAGATAGAGGATTTTTAAGGTCCTTCTCCAGGAGATCAGTGAAGCGCTCACTAGAGCCCGTGCTGGCGGCGGGGTGACCAGCTCTCCAGGTTTGCCAGGATGCAGGGCTTCCAATGCTGAAACTGGGAAAGTCCTTGGAAAACTGGGACACATTGGTCACCCAAGGCAGCAAGGTGATGCTGACCAGGGTGCACAACAGGACATGCTACCTAGGGTGGGAGACACAGACTCTCTTCCTTTCTTACCACCACCCCTCCACCTTGCTTCTCAGCCAGACCTTCAGAAACCACCATATTCTGACTTTTGGAGCTCTTCTTCTGGGCTGCAGCTTAGTTCTCTGTCCTCTCTGTCCTTGATAAGCACTGGCCACCTTTTAAAGGCCTGACACCTTCACGTGTAGCCTGAGCTGCAGCCAGACCTTGATCTCTTGGTCTAGACCAGGCACATGCCCCCTTGAGAAGTGACGTCTGCCTTATCAGAGCTTCCTTGAGTCAAGGATCCTCGTGGGGAGGTCCTGGTTTCCCCCAGGCTTGGCTCTAGCTCAGACCCAGGGTTCTAACCTACGTTTTCAGCATCTCAGGTACTGGACCCTGCCTTCTGTCTGCCCCAGGCACCTGCACAGCCCTGTGTTCTCATAGTCACCCCTTTTGTGTGTGTCTGCCTCTCTGTTTCTCACCCTCTGACAGGATGAACTTGAAGGACTCATGCCCAAGCCAGGCCTGTGTGTGACATTCATGGGACAAGGAGTCTCCTGTGGCCTCAGATAGTAGTTTCCAGGCTGCATATGAAAACTGGGATGGATTCAGTCAGGACAAATGTTGACAGGATGAATTTTAGTGCTGCATAGCTGAAATGAAAATCCCTGGACAAGATTTTCTTTACTCTGTCATTCCAAGGTTCACTGGTACCAGCTATGTCTCTGGTACCTACCTCCCAGCTGGTAACCAGCTGTCAGTTGTCTCTGTGCATGCCTGGTGTCCATTTAGAAGGAAAACATGTCAATCCCTCAACAAATATTTGTTGAGCGCCTGTGCTGTGTCCTCTCATCTAACTCCCATCCGACGTAGGAGGTCTTGCAGTGGCATGTATTAGTCATGGTGTACTCACCCTCTCCCTCTCTTCTGTCTCCTAGAAGCCTGCACAGTGCTTGCTCTGCCTCTTCTATGAGAAGGTTCTACCTCATTCGGAGCTGAACCACGTCCTTACACTCTGCCCACGTAGGCTCCACTTCTCTCCTGAGCCAGCGTGCAAATTCTTCAGCATTTGGGAAGCAGTGGCTCCCACCTTGTGCTGTCATAACAGAATGCATAGACTGCGTGGCTCAAACAACAGGCATTTATTTTCACAGAGTCTGGAAAGTCCCACATCAAGGTTCTGGCCAGTGTTCTCTCTGGTGAGGGGCCTCTTGCCGACTTGCCTTCTCCATGTGTCCTCATATGGCCTTTCCTAAGTGTGTGTGTGTGCAAACAGAAGGAGATCTCTCACGGTCTTATAAAGCCACTGATCCTATTGGATTAGGACCCCACCCTTATGACTTCGTTCAACCTTAATTACCTTTTAAGAGCCTGCCCTACCTTTACATATAGCGACACTGGGGGTTAGAGCTTCAACATATGAATATTTAAGGGATGTAATTCAAATCTTAGCACTGCTCTTGTCCAAGTCTAACTCCTTCCCCCGACCCCTGTTCTGAGAGCTTGGCACCCTAAGTTAATGCACTGCCAGGGATGTTGGTGGCGGTGGTGGTGGCTACGATGGGGAGGGGGTTGAAGGAGGAAGGTTGATTGGTCCAAACAGCATAAAGATAAGGAGTGTTTTTGTTGTTGTTGTTTGTTTAAAGCTTCTATATTCTAGATACCAGCTACAACTATTATCATAAGCTCAGCTCATTTATTTGGCAGCTATGTCTTGCTACTTGCTGGAAGGCACATGTTGTAGCTACGGTGTAAAGTTTTGTTTCATAATAGAGAAGGAAAGTCATAAGAATTATGTATGAGGGGCTGGGCATGGTGACTCATGCCTGTAATTCCAGCACTTTGGGAGGCCGAGGCAGGAGGATCACATGAGGCCATGAGTTCAAGACCAGCCTGGGCAACATAGTAAGACCCTGTCTCTGCAAAATAAAAAAGAAAAAAAGGGATGGTGGCCTATGCCTGTAGTCCTAGCTACTTGGGAGGCGGAGGCAGGAGGATCACTTCAGCTGAGGAGTTTAAGGTTACAGTGAGCTAACAGTGTACCACTACATCCAGCCTGGACAACAGAACAAGATCCTGTTCCTAAAGAAAAATTAGTTAAATAGAAGTAAGTAAAAAAATAAAGAGAGTTGTGCACAAGTATAGAAGACTTGAGGCAGTTGGACAGGGAACTTGCTTGGCACCATCACATTGCAAGTGCTCTTAGTGGAGTTTTGTTGAATGAATGATATGGAGTTGAATGTCCGGGACCCAAATCTTCTGGAACAAAGACCTGCAGTGGCAGGGATCCAGCCCCCTCAGCTGATGATGATGTTGGCATCAGAAGAGGGACCGAGGAGGGCAGTTGGGTGGTTTTCCATCTCACTGATGTTGCAGGTTAGTGTCAAAAATTGTGAGTGCTTCCAAAGCAGGGCTCATCTTCCTCATCATCAGTAAGCATTCCCCAAGGCCTTTTCCTGTCCTCTTCCCTGCTTTATCAGAAACAAGTCCAGAGAGATTATGCTTAAACTTTTCCCAGATGACTGCTTTCTTGGATGGGAACCAAGCATTTGAATGGCAGCCGCCTACAGCCAGGCTTCCTAATTGGGGGACCATTTGCAGCCAGATCAGGCACTGAGATGGGGACACAGAACTTGCAATAATGGGTCGTTCCAATACCCATTTAGTAATCAATAGTGGAGGAGAAATTTCAACTACTTAGTAAATTGTTTGCTAACACATTGTCATGGCAACTGCTAATACTTAGGTTTCAAGAATGGGTTCTTGAATTGCTTTGTCTGATCCGTGCTTGCAGGAGCCAAGGACACTTATATTCCTACAAACATCAGACCCAATATTATTTTGCAGAATTGCTCTAAGGGGAAAAATGTTCCCCACTATTTTGACTCTGAGGGCTGTGAGAATGAGGCCAGGTTTGTTCAAAATGGGCTCCAAGTCCTTGTCTGAACACCATCTCTCCTTCCCTAACTTCTCTGTCCTCTTTTATTGTTAATTTTTAAATTGAAAATAAATTTTAAAGTCTCTATAGAATGCACATTTTCTGTAGAAAACTTAGGAAAATAGGAAGAAGCACACAGAAAAAATAAAACCCATCCATAAGAACAGAGGTGATTAATGCACTTTCTTTTAGTTTTATTTTTTCCTATTCGTATTTATGCACCTCTGTCCTTTAAATGCAATTGGAATAATTATGCATGTGACAGATGATTTCATGTCCTGCTTTATTACTTAACATTTTATTATAAACATATCTCCACACTTCGGGCTCTTTGGAACTCTGAATTATTGATAATGGTACATACTTCAACTGCGTGAGTGTATCACAACTTATTTAATTAGTCTCCTGTTTTTGAATTCCTTTTGCGTTCTTGTAAATAACACTTGAGTGAGTATCCTTGCATGTAAGGCATAAAATATTTCCCTAGGAGAGAATTACTCTCGCATGGTAGGGATGTTAGAAATGACACGTGTGTTCAGACTTCCTTCTGGGTGTCTTGTGGTGACTTACCTGCAGTACCTGCTCTGCTGCCATCCTGCCAACTTCATGGGCAAAGCCAAAAAGAAAGCAGGGGCTATGTTCTCTTCTCTTGGCCATTTTGTTATTCCAGTATTTCCAGTTTGGGGTTATCCAGACAACGTCACTGGTAAGAAAGGTGTTAGACAGGACAAGAATCAAAAGATGGGACTGACAGGGTCAGTACTTGGAAGGAATGTCCTCTTTTGCATTGAAGCAACTGGGGACAGGTTTTTGTATTGAGTGGCAGTGTCTTCCCTGAAATAGTTGCAGGAAGGGAGGGATGTTTCTCACCAGAAGAGAAGGTGGGTAGTGATGGGCAGAGGCTCCGATACCTGGAACATAGGAGCTATTGTCACAGCAGGGCCTTGAAGCCACTGTCATTTGCCACCTCTTAGTTGGGTGGCCATCCCTCTGACACCTTTCTTTTTGACCCCTTCTTGGATCCCTGGGCATTCGTATCCACACCTCCTGCCCCACTCATCAGAAACACCATGGTGGGGTCTCCCCATGGCCCCTGATATCCTCCCTCTACATTGTCACTCACCCCGACATATGACAGACTTGCATATTCTGTGGCAAGGCGACAGGTGCACCCCAGACATTCCCTCCTCCTCTTACTGCATTTCAGCCTGTTTGTCCATCCCACAGCTCTCAGCTGCAGGTGTTGGGACTCCCCAGACAGCTGCAGTCATCCGTGTCCTGTCTAGGCTGTGTCCTCCCCTCCCCTCCCTCGACCCCTCTCTGGGCATCTCTGAGGGCCGCCTTGCTGGGAGCAGCTGTTGATTCAGATTGTCATCAGGACTTTGATAATTAAAATTCGAAGCTCTTCAGACATTTGCGTTCCATTACATTGAAGGAGCAGCTGTTTAAATTTGGGGCAGGGAACCAGAGCCTTGTGCAATGAGCTTGGGTTTAGATTAATCGAGTCTGCAGATTCACTTCCCATCTCATCATCCGGATAGAGGCTTTGGGAAAGCAACTTTCACCTTCCCTGCCTCCTTCCCCCATCCTAGTTTGTACTCACAACTGCTGTGCAGCAGCCCCTGTGTACACGGTGCTGCTTAGCGGCCAATAGCATGTGACTTGGAGGTGGGCTGCATGGGTAAGATCTGAGCTCTCCTCTTTGTTGACTGTGTGACTTTGAGCAAGTTACTTAACCTCTCCGTAAAATGATGAGAAATAATACACAGGGGTCTAAGTACAACCTACATGCCTAAGTAGCATTTGTTTATATTATTGGAATTTTAGTTAATGCCTCTGACAGCTCAGTTCACTGTACTGTACCTGGGCCACAGAAGAGGAAACAGAGCCCTTTGGAGGTGAAGTTCCATGTGGACTTGCATGCCGGCGGTGAGTGACCTGCTGGGCTGTGAACTCTGGTCTGTCTGACTGCAGGCATGGGTCTACCACACCACCATGACTAGCTCCCTTTCCTTTTTTCCTTCTGTTTCCCCGTCCCTTTCCCTTTCCCTTCCTTTCCTTTCTTTTCTTTCTTTTTTTGATAGAGTTTCATTCTTGTTGCCCAGACTGGAGTGCAGTGATGTGATCTTGGCTCACTGCACCCTCTGCCTCCCAGGCAGACACGATTCTCTTGTCTCAGTCTCCCAAGTAGCTTGGATTACAGGTATGCACCACCACGCCTGGCTAATTTTTTTTGTGTGCTTAGTAGAGACGGGGTTTCACCATGTTAGTCAGGCTGGTTGCCAGCTCCTGACCTCAGGTGATCCACTTGCCTCAGCCTCCCAAAATGCTGAGATTACAGGCATGCACCACCGCACCCGGCCTCCCTTTTTTCTACAGTCTTTCTACTGGTCCCCTTAAGCAGGTCTTGCCTTTTGCTCTTCCCCTTAACTTGTGAGGCAGTGGCTTCAACTCCTGAAACTGCCAATGCCTGCCTTACTCCTGAGGGCACGTGGGAAATCCTGGATGAAGGGGGTTTGTTTATTCCTTCCTGCACCCTCAGGTTTTCCTAGTCTTTCTCCTGTCATGAACAGCAACCTTACAAACCCCACCTGCACATCCCAACCCATGTTGTTTTAGCTTCCGTGGCTGCTGAGGTCTTGAATGAGTGTGTATGTGCCAGCAGGGAAATGTCCTTTTCCTGGTAATAGCCATCTCTGGGATGGCCTGGAGCAGGAGTTGAAGTGACCCCCGTCTAGGTGGCTGCTCCGTCAGTAATAATGGTGGCAGCATTTGTGGCAGTTGCCATCCTTTCCTGGGGATGCATTGTAAGCCTGGCTGCCCCCTTGCTGAGGCTTGACATGTATTATTTAATTGCATCCCCATAACAATCATGCAGGTAAATATGATTTCCTCTGTATTGTGGGTGAAGAAATGAGTCATGGAGAGGTTCAGAAACAGGTCCCTGGACACAAGGGGAGGAAGTAGAGGCTGGGATTTTAACCTAACTGTGTGGACCCTGGAACCTGTGTGGCTCTGATGCACTCTATGCATTCTCTGCTCAGGGAAGTCATCCCACTGGAGGGCACAGCCAGAGTCTGGGCCCAAGGTTCTCTGGAAAGTGTTTTTGGTGGGGGAATATCTGTCCCGTCTAAATCATGACCCCATGTTGTCCTGGATCCCTTGAGGATTGCTATAAGCTCCTTCAAACATAAGGTGCAGTGGGGTGAATTGGAGTAAGAGTTGTTTAGAAAAAAAGTGTTTATTATTTGCTGCTCAAACCTGCTGGGGAGGAGCTCAAAGCTAGTTCAGCCCATTGCTGGGGTCTGTGACGTGGGAAAGGGCAGTATCAGGGCTCCAGGCTAGTCCAGGATGTAGAAGAAAAGAGAGGGGTGGGTGCAGAGAAGCTTGACATCAGAACAAGGCTTAGGCATGGTCAGGGAGAGAGGGCCGACCAGAAACCACCCCTCAGGCAAGTGCAGAGCCTGCAGCATAGAGGCAACAGGTCTGAAGGTGGGATATGGCCCTCTGCAGGTCAGACCCACAGCCTGGCCCGGTCTGTTGAGGCAGCCCTGGGTCAGTGGGCAACTTCCTGCCCACACCCCCTGAGAGGAGACAAACCATCTAAAAGCTTTACCTGGCAGGGTCTAGCCCCTCTTAGAGGGGGCTTTCGGAAGAATCTTGGAGTGAAGTGATTAATAAAGACCTTGTGTGGAGCTGGGGCTTCCAGATAACAGAATGTCTGGGGTTGGAAATCTGCAAAGGGACTTTGCAGTACCGGAAGGTACTCATATGCAGTTGACAGCTCCTCGTAGGTATCAGAGAGTGCCAGGGAATGAAGCACTCTTTTCTTCAGCTGCTCTGAATTCCTTAGGCTGCTGGCTCTCAAAGCATGGCCCTGGACCAGAAGTATCTGCCTTACCTGGAAACTTGTTAGACATGCAGATTCTCAGGCCCTTCCCCAGACACACTGAATCAGAAACCTAAGGGGCAGGGCCTGGCAATCTGCATGATTCTCCAGGTGATTTTGGTTCATCCTCAAGTCTGAAAAACACTGCCTCGAGCCGATGACACCCGAAATATGGGACATTACCACTGGTGGTTCATGGGATTTTTGGTAGTGTGTGGGCAGGGCATCCATGAGCATTGAATTCCATAGAGAAAATGCTTCATTTCTTTTCTAATGCCTCTTTATATAAAAAGAGCCTCTGAGTTTTGGAGCTGCTGTCACTCCTTGCCCTTCTAACACTTACAAACGCTCATTTTTTTCCTAGGAGAAAGCGTGTCCTAGGGTCAGAACCCTAGGGGAGCAACAGTATCTAGCCAACATTTTACGTTTTGTTTTGTTAATTTTGTCATTAGCCTCATTATGTGTTTATAGCAAATGAGACTGGGTTTTCATTTTGGTAGTGATATGGAGTTTCCTTTTAAAATAAGTTAAGAAAAATGACATATTAAATATTAACTAAATATTAGTACAGGTGGTACTAGCATTTCGAAAAGCTTGTGTCATGAGGCGTGAGAGAGTTTAGGAAGCATGCCTAAAAGCCAGCATTTCTGCAAAGACTGTGCTCATAGACCCAGGAATCCTTCTGGGAGCTGATTCTCATCATTTGTAGCCTTAAGGTTTTCATTTAGGATGGCGCTTCTCTCTTCTGAAAGACACGATGCAGCTGCAGGAATTCTCACACTATGGACAATGCACCCCCTGCATCAGATCCACCTGGAAGGCTCTTTAAAAATGGATGCTCAGGTCCAACCCCTGAACTATTGAGTCAGAACCCCCGAAGCACAGCCCAGGAATCTGCATTTAACAGGCTCTCAGGTGATGCACATGGCCAGTGAAATTTGGGAACCACAGATGAGGTCCTAAGTACACAGATTTGTGAATCTAGCCGAACTATGTGATCCAGTCTCCACTCACCTTTGCCAACTCATCTAATCTCTCTCAACCCCATTTCCTTATGTGAAAAGTGAGGTAAACAGCCACTGGTTTTGGGGATTGATGTGCGGTTCAGGAGATTTGCCAGCTGTGGTGTTCTGTGCACCTATTCGCCATTCTGTGTGAGCTCAGCTTTCTTCACCTTGAGGATGTGATTCAAAGTGATTTCGCTTACCCTTAAGCCATCATGGCAGAGATTGAGATGTTTGTATGGGGTTTAGGAAAAGTGTGGGCTCCTCTCACCTGTTTTGCTCCTTACAGGAGTACTGTTGGACATCAGGTTGTTTGATTTTTCTTCCCAAGGTTCACAGTGCTGGTGAATGCTGGCCTCAGATGCTAGGGAATGCTGCACAGCCTGCTTATCAGACCGTGGCCGCATCCATTACCAGAATAGAAGGTTGTTTTACACGCAAATGCCATGGCCTTCCTAGCTAGCTGCGTACTGCTTTAAACCCAGAGATCATCCAGGGCTTTGTAGCACACGCTATAATTTTTTTTTTTTAAATGGAAAGGTTAAAAGGCAAGTTATAAAAGTCATGATATGGGAATTCTTGTGAGAGTTCATAGCATGTATTAAGAATGTGCCATCTGGCCGGGCAAGGTGGCAAATGCTTGTAATCCCAGCATTTTGGGAAGCCAGGGTGGGTGGATCACTTGAGGGTAGGAGTTTGAGACCAGCTTGGCCAACATGGCAAAACCCTGTCTCTACTAAAAATACTAAAAATACAAAAAATTAGCCGGGCATGGTGGCACATGCCTGTAATCCCAGCTACTTGGGAGGCTGAGGCACGAGAATCGTTTGAACCCAGGAGTTGGAGGCTGCAGTGAGCCGAGATCGCGCTGCTACACTCTAGCCTGCTGGGCAATAGTGCAAAAGTCTGTCTTCAAAAAGGAAAAAAAACAAGAAAAAAAATGTCCCATTCAGTTTGAAGTGGATAGGGTATTGATGACACTGGACACTACTGGCCCAAGGGACCCTGGCCATCCCTCAGGTTGTGAAGCATCCACTGGCCCAGGAGAGCACGTGGAGTACCTGGGACTGGTGCCAGGGCTTCTGGCTCTTTCAGATCCTCATTGTGTGACCTTGTTAAGTCATCTGCCCTCTTCAGGCTCCAGTTTTCTTAAAGGCAAAATAGAGATAATAATGAACTTGTCTCCTGGGGCTATGATGAGGATGACTGAGAAGAACGTGTGAAAACTATGTTGTCACTTAGACAGTGGTGCATGGGCGTTATCTGCCTATCTGTCACCTGGAAAGTAATGTGCAGACATTTCCTGTCTGTCAGGAGGCCTTCATTCAGTATTAATCTCCGAGGTCTTGCACATTTAGGTACTTTGTGGCCATTTGACTTAGAGGTTGCAAATTCATGGGCCATGAGCCCAGATCAATGCACAGATTGTCTTCTTCTGAGTATATAGTGTTCTTTAAAAATTGCTTCTGGATGCCTTCAGATAGAATTTGTGTTCTTTGGTTCATTGAACATCCTACCCAGCTGTATTGTTGAATCTGTGGTTTTGATTATTTATTTCACCTGTGAGCCCAGAAATCCTTGGAAGTGACCTTTAAAGTTCCGGATTGCCAGTTTCTTTCTCCAGGTGCAGTGGGTGAACATGCTGCACGTTTGACTGGCCCCCCTGCAGGCATGAATTGGCACTAGCAGGTGTCATGGGGCAGGGGCTGAGTCCTGAAGGACCTCCCTAAATTCATCATGGAGCTTCACCTGTCTACAAAGATGGGCTATAAGACCATTGGCAAAGTAGCCATGAGTGAAGTGTTGAGACCACAGGGGTGGGATGCCATCTTAGCTTGGGGTGGGAGCGATGGTCAAGGAAGATTTTCCTGCGGGAGCCTTGATACTTGAACTCCATTTTCAAGGGTGAGGAGACAGCAGGGTAAGGATGGTCTATGCTTCACCTGCATACAAAGATATGGGCCTGAAGGCATTACAGACTACAGTGCGTTTGAGTGACCCTCAGCTAATCTAGGCTGAGATGTGGCTTCTGGGGTGGATGGAAGCAGCAGGGGAGGACTCACCCTCCAAGGGCATCATCCTAGATGGAACACAACCAAGATTCCTGCAGAACATAGAATTCTACTCAAAAGTGTGTAACGAAGAGAATTGAATGAAGTAACTGTAAGTGGTGTGGGCAAGACCAAGGAAACCTACAAGGGATGCTGAGGCACCAAGGGAAGATTGAGAGGAACAGGTTTGGAGAAGAGTAGATGATACTGGCTTTGGGCACATGAGACTTGAGATGTCTACTGGACATCCAGGTGGATACATCAACTAGGCAGTTAGATATACAGGCCTGAGTCTAGGAGAGAGGTGTAGAATAAGGATGTCAAATTGGGAGTAGTCAGTGTATGGATACTATTTAAAGTTGTGGGCTTAGATGAGATGTGCAGGGATGGGACTCAGAAGAGAAGAAATTCAAGGACTGAGCCTAAGCACTCCACCAGGTAGGGATCAAGATGAGGGAGAGAGTCTGGTATGGAGGCTGAGAAAGAGTAGGTAGAGGGCCAGGTACCGTGGCTCACACCTGTAATCTCAGTACTTTGGGAGGCCAAGGCAGGTGGATCATGAGGTCAGGAGTTTGAGATCAGCCTGGCCACTATAGCGAAACCCCGTCTCTACTAAAAATACAAAAATTAGCCAGGTGTGGTGGCACACAACTGTAGTCCCAGCTACTCAGGAGGCAGAGACAGGAGAATTGCTTAAACCTGGGAGGCAGAGGTTGCAGAGAGCCAAGATCACGCCACTGCACTCCAGCCTGGGTGACAGAGCAAGACTCCATCTCAAAAGGGTAGGTGGAGCACAGGCAAGAGAGAACGCTGTCTGGAATCTGTGAAAGGAGGAGGGAGCCATCAATGCTGTCAACACTATTGACAGAGCAAGTATGATGAGGGCCAAGAATTCACCTCTGGACCCAGCTACAATGAGGATCATGGGTGGTCTTGAGAAGGGCAGTTTCACTGTCCCAGTGGCAGTCCCAGACCCTGACTGGAGTGAGAGAAGGTGCAGTGTCCTGAGATGAGATGCTGCAGCTGTAGATTACAGACATTCCTTCCAGTTTTGTCTTGTTCTAAGAGAGAGCAAAGAGATAGTGAACATGTATGACTGTTACATGCCTAAATTAGATTTTAGAAAATGTTTATGTTGTTTTTATTTTAGAGATAGGGTTTCGCTCTGTTGCCCAGACTGAAGTGCAGTGGTGCAGTGCTAGCTCACTGCAGCCTCTACTTCCTGGGCTAAAGCAATCCTCCTACCTCAGCCTCCTGAGTAGCTAGGACTACAGGTGGACGCCACCATGCCCAGCTAACTTTTAACATTTTTTTGTAGAGATCTCACTATGTTGAGATCTACATTTTTATAGAGATCTCACTATGTTGAGGTCTACATTTTCTGTAGGCATCTCACTATGTTGCCCAAGCTGGTCTTGGACTCCTGGCCTCCAGTGATTGTCTTGCTTTAGCGTACCTTCTTATTTTGAAATAAATAAAAGTAATACACTCATATTTCAGAAATTTTGGAAAACAGAGATGAAAATAATCCTCTAATTCCATTGCTCTTGTACCATCACTGATAGAATATTTTAATGTCCAGCCCCTCCTTGTCATCCCCCTACCATGCTTATAATTATTGTAATCACTTGTAATGTTAGTGCAAGCTCATTTTCTATTCTGCTTTCCTCACTTAACATTTCATCATGAGCATTTTGCCGTGCTGTCTCTTTGCCAGGCTAACCTCAGTAGTTAAAATTTGCATGATCTCATTAGGACCTGTTCCCAACCTCCATATTTCCTGTGGAGTCTGAAACTAATGAAGGGGATGAAGAAAATGTCTGTAAATATTTTGTTGTTTTGCAAACACAAGCACTCTTAAATCCAGTTTAATGATTGCTCAGTTTAATTAAACCCTCTTGGTCTTACTTGTTACCCAGTTCTCTGCACTGATTAGAGCCCCTCTCTGAAAGCAAAATTCAAATGCATGCTGCAGTTTCTTTTTTCTTTTCCTCTTCTTTCACAAACGTGAAAGGAGAAATTTGAAAGGAAGAATGTGATTCTGCTTTGTGCATTCTTTTGACCCAAATTGCTCAATAGTCTTTTGTTTGGAATAAAGTGTTCTAATCTTTTTGTGTGTATGTGACCATGAATTTTTTTCCCCTCCTCTTGAAAACAAAAGTATTAAGGTATTATTTTTAGACTTTAAAATTTAGGGCTACAGCATAGTGAATTTTGGTCATTGTACACAATCATGTAACCGCCATCACATCAAGATATAGAGTCCCTCCTCTTCTTTCCCTCCCTCCCTCTCCTTTTGCTTTTTATCACCTTTCCCTCAACTTCCCTCCCTGCCAATTCCCTGCTCCAGGCAACCACTTACCTGCTTTTTGATACTACAGTTTTTCAGTTTCTATAACTTTATATAAAAGGAATAATATGGCATATAGTCTTTTGTGCTTTACTTTGTCACTTAGTCTACGCTTTATAAGATTCATTCATCTTGTTGCATATATTAATAGTTCATGCTGGGTAATATTCCATGGCAAGGATCTTCCCACAATTTGGGAAGTACAAAGAGTCCATCTAGCTCTCCCCCAGGCCAAAGCCCCAAGCAGTAACATTTCCTAAGATGTGCCATTCAAATTCTCAGCTGCCCGACCAAATACATGGGTTTCCCTTTATGCCATCTCTGGGGGACCCCCAGGCTGGAGAGGTGGTGGGTGACCCTGGTGCCTGCAGAGAAGGATGCTTCTCCAGGAGTGTTTTGTGTTTTATTTCGTAGCAGAGAAATGAACTTTCCTTTGCCTACTTTGCCTACTTCCTCTTCTTGAAGCTTTGTTCTCCTTCCTCCATTGAGTATGGTTGGGTTCTGTAGTCTGAGCTTCCTTTGAGGACTGAAACACGGGTCTACAGATGGATGACAATGGGATTATGAGACATGAGAGTGATGGCTGGTCTGTGGGGCTGCCCCAGATATGCCAGCTGGAAAACACTAAGAGCAGGTGGCCAAGTCCTTAACAACTTTTCCAAAAACAGGGGTTCTATGTGATTCTGACCTGGCAACCAGTAGATTCACATTCATAAAACATTTTGCAGCACAGACTATGTGCCAAGCCTGGGCTAAGTGTTTTGTAAATATTATCTCATTGTATCCCCACTACCAAACCCAAAAATCATTTGAATTAAAGTTACAGAGACTTAATACTGAAGCAGAAGCCTTTAAACCTTGTAGACAAGTAAGAAGACCTTCGAATTTCCCCACCCTCAAATATAGGTTCCTGTCTATTCATTTGCTTATGGATTTTCCTTTTGTTCATTCTTTTAGTACAATTCAGTGAATTTTAAACTGTAGTGTGCATGAGATTTATTCAACCAAACATATTTTATCATGGGTGTCATAAGAGATTTCCCAAGGTTAATTTGGACAATATGCACTTCCCAGCTTAACTGTTGACTTCGGAGGACAATCCCCACCTAGAATTCTACTCCACTTTATTACAACTTCTGATCATCACATCAAAGCAGTGTGGTAACCCCTGGTACAGGTGGGGCAGTTCGCATTTTGAATGTCCTATTTGATCAAGCACATATTAAAAAGCTCTTTGGCTGTCCCTATCACTTGCAATTTAAGGAAGAATAAAGTGAATGAGTTGAGTCAGAGACAAGAACAAAAAATAAGTGAATGGTTTAGCAAATTGTGGGCCCTCAGTAAGCTGCCTCTATGCCTCTGAGCTATATGGGATAGAGTGTGTGGGCAAATCTGGTCCTCTCTGAAGATGCACATAGATTACGTGGCTGTGAAGTCTTTCCCTGTCTAGGAGAGCAGCCAGGCCCCCCACAGGGAGCCCTTGAACAGATCAGAAGGCAGCTTACTGAGGGCCAGCTACTGTCAGGGGAGGGACCCACAGGCCTTACCTATAGCCTGACCAGGCCTGAGGGCGTTTTCTGAGAGGCTAAGCAGTCTTCCTGTGGGGTTCTCTAAGCTGTGCCTGAAACAGACTCTTTAATGGAAGCTTAGATTTCGGAGTACATTGTGCATGGCAGTTGGGCTCCCAGAGAGGCCCTAAAATAGCAAAAGTTGTAATCCAGGGAGTGATTTTCTCATTGCTCTGACCACGAAACATTAACAACGACATTAGCACAGTCATTTTACTTAGATGGCCAAAGTTGGGACTGCTTCCTTAATTATATCCCTTTTTCCCTCCTTAGCTTTCATTTTATTAATCATTGGATAGCATATTTATGAAGTAGGCCATTTGGAGAGGGATAAGGGTTTAAAAAATTGGAATGGTAAAGGGTGCCCTAGGGTCATGTTTTCCATGCCCCTGCCTCACACAGATTTGGTGCAACGTTTGTTGTGTATTTTTTTAACTGTACATTTTTAAGGATTTTATACAGAATAACATAATAAACCCTTATTGCCCAGTTTCAGCAATTAACACCTTATGGCCAATTTTGTTTCCCCCATACCCCTATCGCTTACCCCTTATGTATTGATAATGTATTTTTTCAATTATTGACCAAATCCCCCCATGCTGTTCCTTTGTTGTCAAATTCTTCCCTCACTGTCAACTCCTGATAACCACTGATTCGCTTGTGTTTCCTATAGTTTTGGCTGTTCCAGGATGTCAGATAAATAGAACCATGCATTCTGTAGCCTTTGAATCTGGCTTCTTTCAGTTAATGTAAATCATTTGATGCTTGTCCATATTGTTGCAAGTGTCAATAGATCATTCGTTTTTATTGCTGAGTAGTATTTTATCGTATAGTTGCAAATGCGGTTGGTTTTCGAATTGGGTTTTAAGGTCCCAAGGACCATGGAGACCACTGGGATTGCTTTGATGAGTGATTCATACAAATACATGCAATAGGCCCCGGCTTCTGGGTAAGAGGGGGATTTGAGCACAGTCAGCTAATCACCCCGCCTTCCTTGACATGAACTGACATGACTGAAATATAAAAACCTGACATGACCAGGGTGGGAACTGGAAAAGGTGCCACCTTTTTGCCTCATACTTAGAGTCATTTCTAGGAGATACAATGATTGAAGAGGATCACATAGGGCTGATCCACAAATCCCTTTCCTGAGAAAGCAAAGATAATTTGGTTGTGAGATTTGTCAAGGGACTATAGAGGACAACCACACAAGCAAAGATGGATGTAGCTATGAAAAACAAAACCAAACAACAAAACCCACAAATCTACTCCAGGGGTATGTTAAAGGAGTAATACACCATGCTACAATAGGATTTATCTTACAATTGTAGGGAAAATTCAACATTAGGAAATGAATTAATATGTATTATATGGATAAGTAGAAAAATAGAAAACCATATGATGAGTTTAATAGTCTCAAAAGCCTTTTGAAAATCTAACACTCATTCTGGTTTAAAATTTAGCAAGCAACCCAGCACCCCAATGCTTGGGCCAACTAGAAATTGAAAGATGAGTTTTATATTAAACATATAAACAAACAGCTTTTCTAAATATAAAGTTAATGTCATCATTTGTCATGAAAAATTAGAAATATTGGCATAGAATTTGCTATTAAGACTAAGTTGTCTGATAACCTCGTCATTAAACCTTGAAAAGATACCATAAATAATGGCTGTTACGGGTTGAATTGTGTCCTCAGAAGAAGTATTTTGAAGTCCTAATCCCCAGTAACTCAGAATGTGACCTTATTTAGAAATAAGGTCTTCGAAGATTTAATCAACTTAAGATGAGGTCCTTAGGATGGACCCTGATCCATTATGATTGGTATCCTTGTAAAAAGAAAAAAAAAAGTAGGCACGGAGACACAGAAGACAATGTGTGGAGATACAGGAAAGACGAAGGATTGGAGTGATACATCTTCAAGCCAAGGAGTGCCAAAGATTGCCAGCAAACCACCCAAAGCTAGGGGAGAGACATGGAACAGATTGTCCCTCTTCTCCCTCAGAAGGAGCCAACCATACCGACACATGGATTTCCAGCTTCTAGCTTCCAGAACTGTAAGACAATACCTCTCCGTCATTTAAGCCACCCAGTCTGTGGCACTTTGTTATAACGCTCCTCAGAAATGGATATAATAGCTAGCATTTATTCAGTGCTCATTCTGTGTACGGTACTTTTTTAAGCACTTTGTATCCATACACTCATCTTAATTTTTACGGAAATTTTGTAAGGAAGAGATGATTGTTGCTGTTTTCCTGACGGAGAGACTAAGGCACGGAGACATTGGCAAACTTTTCCAAGGCCATCCATAGTAAGAGGTAGGATAGGCATTTAAACTCAGGTTGTCTATTTCCTGAGCTAATCCCTAGCACCAGCATTAATTATGCCATGTTCAGATCCATAATAATTACAACATGTTGATACTGATATATTTAGACACATAGATCAGTGGAACAGAATAGAAAGCTCGGAAATAGAGCCATGTATTTATAAGCGTTTCATATAGGACATCTGGGAGGAGATGGATAATTCAGTGAAGCTGAAACAATAGTGAAAGTGTTTTAAAAAGTAAAATAAAGTTAGATTCTTATGCTATGTCATGAATTAAACTTATTTCTAGATGAAGTAAAGATTTAAATGTACTCATAATTTAACAAAAGGATCAAGAATGATACAGGTGAATATTTATTTCTTCTGTAGTAGGATACCCAAGTATCAGATGCTCTATGTAGGCATTTCTACCAGAGTAGGAAATGATTCGCATTTATATTCAACAATGTACATGTGCCAAAAATAATTAAGAGGTTAAAAGAAACTAGAGAAATGTTTATAACTGAAAATGTAGATAATAAGTTAATGTGTTTACTAAATTAAGAACACTTACAAATTAGAATGGATAAACAGTCCAATCATAAAATGAGTGAAGGGCATAACCAGGCAATTTACAAATGAAGAAATGCCAAATGGTCAGTTGAACTTAAAAAAACATTCAACCTCACCTAATATTCAAATAACTTAAACTAATGGGCCTCTGCATTTCACCAATTAAAATGACAAATGACAATGATTAAAAACAGTGATGATACTTAGTACTAGTGAGGATGCAAGGAAAATGAACGATCTTATACATTGCAGATAGTAGTGTTAATTGCAACAACTGTTCTGGAAGGTGGTTTGACTATATATATAATTTGTGCATGCCCTTTGACCTTAGAAGTGCAGCTTTTAGAGTATTATCCTAAGGAAATAAATGTGGATATTTCCTAGGGTTTATTTCCTTGCCTTATAAGTAGTAAAATTTGAAAGTAAAACAAACAAACAAAAAAGGATTTGGGTTAGTAAATTAACAGCATGTAGGATGGCAACCATTAAAATTGGGTTTTAGAAGAATATTTAGTAAACTAGAAAAATATTTCTGATACTGTAATGTACTTTCAAAGCAGGTTGCAAAGTTTTATGTTCATTCTGGTTCCAAATGTTCTTTGGAAAATATATGTGCATATCTGTTGGTGGAAAAAAAATCTCAAAAGCCATAGATCACAGTATGAACAGTGGCAACTCCTGGAAAAATGCAGTTGAGAGGGGATTGTGTTGTTAAATTTTCCTCAAATTATTTGCAGAAAAATGTATTATTTTTGTAATTAGATTACAACGAATAAAACTGACATATACATGCATACAGATTCACATGCATGGATTTATATATACATAAATATATGGAGGATGCCCCTAGATAATGTATACATCTTCCAGATGTTAACTACACCAAAAAATGCAGTGTTGTCAAATGCATTGGTGCCAGTAGGCATTTGGAATATTTTTCACTTTGGGGTAGTCAGAATAATTACTGGTTAATATCTGTCAATAGTTATGGCTTGTTAAAATGTGTGTTGTTAAATTTTGAATACATTTTATAGGTACTGTATTCCTAATAATAATAATAGCTAGTATATATTTAGCTCTTAAAATGTGCCAGACTTTTTTTCTAGGTTCTGCATGTTTATTGTCTTTCTTGAATTCCTCTAAGAAATTCTGTGAAGTTGTATGTGTCTGTGTCTGTCTGTGTGTGTACTGACTCACAAAGCGTATAAGATAAATATATTAGATTCTTAAGAGAGTCACCATGATTAAAAAAAAAAAGTGTTTCATATGGTTAGGCTTTGTGTTCCCACCCAAATCTCATCTTATAATCCCCATAATCGCCATGGGTCAAGGGAGAGACCAGGTAGAGGTAATTGAATCATGGCGTCAGTTTCCCCCATGCTGCTTTCATGATAGTGAGCAAGTTCTCATGAGATCTCATGGTTTTATAAGGGGCTCTTCCCCTCATTGCTCAGCACTTCTCCTTCCTGCCACCTTGTGAAGAAGGTGCCTTGCTTCTTCTTTGCCTTCCACCATGATTGGAAGTTTTTTGAGGCCTCCTCAGCCATGCTGAATTGTGAGTCCCTTACACCTCTGTCCTTTATAAATTACCCAGTCTTGGGCAGTTCTTTATAGCAGTATGAAAACAGACTAATACAGTGTTGTTTTGAAAGTCATTTCAAAGAAGATTTTGTGTTCCGTAATCACTTCAACCTTGATTTCACCTTTATTTTGTGTGTTTGTCTCATGATGCTCTTGTGGGCACCAAGGCTGCTTGGAGAAAAAGGGGTTCCCTAGAGGCTCACAGCAATGTGTGGCTCAGACCAAGTATGTGGCTCTCAATGATCTGTTTAGTTTGACCTTGTAGCCAGCTGTCGATTACTTGGGGGAAATCCAGTGGAATGAATTTCCTTTAAGCTCATGCTGTCAACATCACTTCTCCTAAGATTTTGGTAAGGGCTACACAACAGAGTTTCCCTATCTTACATACTTTTCTCCCCCAAAATAATTAGGAAATGATAAAGGAGGATATAAAAATTTCCATTGATTCTACCACTGAGCTGGTTGCTGTTTCCCAGCAAATTCCTGGTACATGGATATGGCCAACCAGGGACACAGCTCTGTTCTCAGGGCTTGCCTGGAGGAGGCTCCCAGGGTTGTAGAGAAACGGCAGTTACTGCGGTGGAAACTTATGTAAAAATTCATAGGAGGAGATCAGGGTGATTCTAGTGCATCTGAATCAAAACAGTTTCAAACTCTCAAGCGTGCAGCAGGATTTCTAGATGGTCCTTGGGGGCTGTGGTTTGGGCTGTCATCTGATGTAGCCTGGGGCTTCATGTAAAATATTTCTGCAGCCAAACAAGCTGCAGGGGTGGAAGGGGATAAGATAACCAGCTTTATGGTGTTCCTGTAAAAGATTCAAAGGTGTGATTGAGGCGTGGAAGAAGCTACTAGGGAAAAAAGAAGAGGAGAGTAATGAGAAAAGTAACGAGACTCTGAAATACCGATTGGCATCAGCAAATTTTAACAAACTGGGAGAAGTCTGAATTACAGTGTTTTGCTCTAGCTGTGGACAATAGCAGTGTTTTCTGGCCCAGTTGTTGAATATTTTTCTCCCCAAGGTGGAAAGCAACTGAATATTAGTGATCCAGTCCCCCAAAGCCCAGCCCATCTCCTGCCTGAGGTCTAATGTTAGAAAGGTGAGACACACAGCTTTACAGGAGCAGTAGAGGTTGGTAAATGCTGGATGGGCCTCAGGTGCCCCCGTCAGACATGTGGCGTCCCTGCAGATGAGGACATCCATCACTGCCAGAGCCAGGCACATGCCACACCCTCTTGTGTATCCGTGGAAGCATTTCAAAGCCCTGTACCTGTGCAGCTCCGAAGCTTAGGCTTCAGAGTGTCTCCCCACTGTGTTACCCTTCCAAGGCCTGAGGAAGGGCTGTGTGCAATGTGTTCAGATAGTTGGATATTTTATAAAATGATTAGAAGTAAGACAATTTTAGCCACAATTGGCGAAGACTATTGTATGATTCCACTCCAGCTTCCCCTTCATCATAATTTCCTTTTAGGAGTGAGGGGTGGGAGGTGGTGGTTTTGGAGTATGCAGGACATTTTAGAAATCTAGGTAAGCAGAAGTTGAAGTCAAGCTTGAGTTAATAGAATAGATAGCTAGATCAATGGAGCAATGAATGATAGAATACATATACACACATAGATATTTCTATTTTATGTATGTATTATATATGTATGTATTTACTTACTTTTAGAGACAGGGTCTTGCTCTGTCACCCAGACTGAAGTGCAGTGGCAAGATCATCTCTCACTGCAGCCTCAAACTCCTGGGTTCAAGCGATCCTTCCACCTCAGCTTCCTGAGTGGCTGGGACTGCAGGTACATGCCACCACTCCCAGCTAATTTTTTATTTTGTTTATAGATGGGATCTGCTATGTTGCCCAGCCTGGTCTCTAACTCCTGGCCTCAAATGATTCTCCTGCCTTGGCCTCTCAAAGTGCTGGGATTATAAGCATGAGCCCCGGCACCATCCTGTGTTTCCTTGTGTATAATTAAACCAATACTAGCTACCCTGGTGTGGAAATGGCTTTCACAAACATGCCTAATGTCATGACTTCAAAGATTATTTGATTACTCAGTGTACAATCACACTTATAATACCCTGAAATAGTATAGCATACACATGAAAGAAATTTGATAGAGATTTCTCCAAACTTGACCACAGCCTTAAAGTTTACATGACTGTTTGTAAACAATGACTTATGAACTTGAAGGAGACTTTAAAAATATTGATAATAACAAATATTAATGAACCTGCTAGAGGGGACATTGAAGTTTCTAGTCTCTATAAAAAATGATATGGCAAAATTATTGTCATAAAGAGATCATCCCAGAAAATGTGTCCAGAAATGTAGGGGAGAATATTGTTAGAAAGATAATTTATAAAAATATTATTTTTCTGGATTGTACAATGTTTGTGGTATTTGCTGGTTGTTAGGAATGTATTATTTGTTGTGATTTCTTTTCTCATGTCAGATAGTCTCTTTTCTAAGTTTACATTATTTTCCTTAAAGAATGCTCCCTCCCTAAGGTGTTTAAACTTCGGGCTATAAAAATTCAGACGTGCAGCTTCTGGGTGGCTATTATTATTAAATTCTTAGACGAGGACATTGAAACTGGGAGACGTTAAGTGACTCATCCAAGGTCACATGGTCATGGGCTGGGCATCAGTGTGTCTTCAAGATGCTCATCCCCCGTTCTCGTGCTGCCTTCCCGGAGGGGCGTGTTTGGGATGTGGGCTTTGCTTCTTTCTGCCTTAGCGCAGTTGCAGCTCCTAATGGCCAGAGCCCTAGAAGACATGGGGGGCTACTCTGCCACCAGTACTTCACCGACTTTCAGACTGTTACCTCTTTCGGAAGGGTTCTTATGCTTGGTGGGGGTACCTGGGAACTTCTCTTTCACTGGCTTCAGGGTGCGTCAGCGCCTGGAGGAAAGTTGCACAATCATCATGGTTGCTTTCTGTTTGGTGAGCTTTGGGGCACCTGAAAAATCATTTTGCCATTTCTTACTATTTTCACTCTGCCCCCACTCGTACCCTTCCAGTTATGGGGCTCTTCTGGATGAGAGAAGGTCCCAGGGCCTCTGAGAGATCTGAATTAGATGGGAAACAAGGACAACAACAAACTAATGAGGACTCAAGTGCTGTTGATGCAAGAGGCTGAATTGAAGGACACCCAGGTTGAGCATCCTTCATCTTTTTTGTAGCGCTCGCACGCCACGGCCCCTGACATGCCAGCTGGCAGATACTGCTGCGTTTTCCGAAATTCCTCCACTTCATCTCATACTGTACAACTCTTTTAAGAACGAGTTGTGTAGCATATGAATTCCTGGCATTTTGGGTGGGCCCAAATTGTGTTGCATCCTCTAAGTCAATGAGAAAAACACTTTTAAAAAACCTTCAATGTTTGTGGTTTCTTTGTTACTTTTGCTTCCTTTTGTTCATTCCAATCAACGTTGAGGTTGGAGGGTTTGATACGCTGATTTTGATCCTGCTTTTTGCATTTTTATTTTCCCTGAGATCCTTTATGAACACACGGATCTGTCTCCTAATCTTATTGTTTTTTCAGGTTATTGGGGTCTCTGTGTGACTTTCTCTTCTTGTTTCACAAAGGGCTGCATCTCTTTGTCTCCTATTTGGATGCTTCACGCTATTTAAAGCGTTCTTCAGGTTCTTTCAGTAGATCGTTTTTGGAGGTCTTCCTTTTAAATGTTTATGATGAGTTCTTTTTCTTTACTACTGTATTCATTTTTTTCATTTACTCATGATAATTCTGATTTTTTCCCTCACTGTTACATTTTGTGGCTGTAGGTAGGAGGTTGTAAGGAAGAGAGAAAATCCAGGTGCCTCAACCAGGTGTTATATTAGGGGGCCTGTGCTGCGCCATGGTGTGCTCTTTGTTAGATGCTGTAATTTTGAACTTGGGGGTTGACAGTATGGAAGAAACACATGTTTATCTAGTTAATTCCAGGCAGATGAGGTTTAACATTTTTTTTTTCCAGATGAGAACAAGAGTGTAACAGAGGTAGTCTGCCATTTGCATTTTAAAATCCATTTTAGTTTCCTCCAGATGCAGGTGGATAGTTTTATTGTGAGACTGAAATGGGAAAAGTTCCCCTGTCCCCCTTGCAGGGCATGCGATGGGGGTGTGGCTCGCTTCTTTGGTGCCCTGCTGCTCAGACCTCTAGGGGAGCATGCAGATGGGCAGGCTGTAGAGCTCAGACCCCAGGGCAGCATCTAGGGGTGAATGTTGACAACTGAAGCCTCAGTGGGTGTGTGCTCTTTTAGTTTAGCCATCTGTAGGTGGCTTGTGTTAGTCAGCTCAATTAGACCCCCTGCCTTATTGCAAGGACAGAGGGCTTTCTGTATCCTGAGGGTTTATTGCCTTGATGTACCGGAAGAATCGGATCACACGTGGGCTTGGAGAATGAGTGCAAGGTTTCATTGAGTGGAAGTAGCTCTCAGCAGATGGGGGAGCCAGAAGGGAGATGGAGTGGGAAGGTGGGTTTCCCACTGGGGCTGGGCCACTCAGCAGCCGTGCTCCACTCAGACAGCCCCGGCCAAATTCTGTGTCATTTCGCCAGTCAGCCTGCCAGCATGTTCTTCTGCCAGCATGTTCCTCTTGATGTCCAGCTGCTTGTGTCTTCTTCCTCTGATATGTTCCTCTTGATGTCCAGCTACTTGTCGGTTCTTCTGCTGACATGTTCCTCTGGATGTCCAGCAGCTTGTGTGTCTCTGCCTGCTAGAGTCTCGGGTTTTTTTTAATACTTTAAGTTCTAGGGTACATGTGCACAACGTGCAGGTTTGATACATAGGTATACATGTGCCTTGTTGGTTTGCTACACCCATCAACTCATCATTTACATTAGGTATTTCTCCTAATGCTATCCCTCCCCTAGACCCCACTCCTGACAGGCCCCAGTGTGTGATGTTCCCTGCCCTGTGTCCAAGTGATCTCATTGTTCACTTCCCAGCTAAGAATGAGAACATGCGGTGTTTGGTTTTCTGTTCCTGTGTTAGTTTGCTGAGAATGATGGTTTCCATCTTCATCCATGTCCCTACAAAGGACATGAACTCATCCTTTTTTATGGCTGCATAGTATTCCATGCTGTAAATGTGCACATTTTCTTAATCCAGTCTGTCATTGATGGACATTTGGGTTGGTTTCAAGTCTTTGCCATTGTGAATAGTGCCACAATAAACATACACGTGCATGTGTCTTTATAGTAGCATGAGTTATAATCCTTTGGGTGTATACCCAGTAATGGGATTGCTGGGTCAAATGGTAATTCTAGTTCTAGATCCTTGAGGAGTCACCACACTGTCTTCCACAATGGTTGAACTAATTTACACTCCCACCAACAGTGTAAAAGCCTTCCTATTTCTCCACATCCTCTCCAGCATCTGTTGTTTCTTGACATTTTAATGATCGCCATTCTAACTGGTATGAGATGGTATGTCATTGTGGTTTTTAATTTGCATTTCTCTCATGACCAGTGATGATCATTTTTTCATGTGTCTGTTGGCTGCATAGATGTCCTCTTTTGAGAAGTGTCTGTTCATATCCTTTGCCCACTTTTTGATGGGGTTGTTTTTTTCTTGTAAATTTATTTGAGTTCTTTGTAGATTCTAGATATTAGCCCTTTGTCAGATGGGTAGATTGCAAAAATTTTCTCCCATATCTGTAGGTTGCTGTTCACTCTGATTGTAGTTTCTTTTGCCATGCAGAAGCTCTTTAGTTTAATTAGATCCCATTTGTCAGTTTTGGCTTTTGTTCCCATTGCTTTAGGTGTTTTAGTCATGAAGTTCCTTGCCCATGCCTATGTCCTGAATGGTATTGCCTAGTTTTCTTCTAGGGTTTTTATGGTTTTAGGTCTAACATGTAAGTCTTTAATCCATCTTGAATTAATATTTGTATAAGGTGTAAGGAAGGGATCCAGTTTCAGCTTTCTACATATGGCTAGCCAGTTTTCCCAGCACCATTTATTAAACAGGGAGTCCTTTCCCCATTTTTTGTTTTTGTCAGGTTTGTCAAAGATCAGATGGTTGTAGATGTGTGGTGCTATTTCTGGGGTCTCGGGGTTTTTATAGGTACAGGATGGGGGTGTGGTGGGCCACGGTGGTCTTGGGAGATGCAACATTTGGGCATGAAAACAGAAATGCCTGTCCTCACTTCGGTCCATGGGGTGGGGCCCTAGCCAGGGACTCACCCTTCTCTTCCCAGTGCTTCCCTGCCCCCTTCCCGTATCAAGACGTTGTTTTCAATTCTGTGGGAGGATTTCACCTCTTCCACAGTTGTTATGGGCATTGCATTGGTTCTGTGGGAGACTGTCAAGAGCTTCCAGCCAGATCCATTTTAAACAGAAAGTGACTCAGCCAAGGTCGTGCAACCAGCTGGAGGCAGAGCCAAGTCTTTAATGCAAGACTCCTTTCTCTCAGGCAAATCGTCAATCTTCGAGATCACCTGCCTCTCGTGTCCTGTCAGGCCCCGAGTTATTATGTGATTTAGCAAGTCGCTGCTTTGTTAGAAGTTCATTTCTGTTTCAAAGACTTTTAGCCTGAGGTGGAGTCATGTTGGCAGAGGCTGCTCTCATAGGATCATCTGCATTGGTCTTTTGCAGATTTAAACAAAAAATGTGCATAGAGCTGGAAGTTGCCAAGGGCTTGTTCCAAAGAGGAGAAACATGTTTATGTGTCCTGGATGTACATGAACTCTCAGGCATCAGAGAGGTAGAGATGAGACAGCTTTTTTGCTTAGGAACCTTAGTGACTGCCTTACCATCTCTCTTTGAAATTCATCAAAGACCACTTCCTATAATTCCTAGGAGAGTGCCTGCTTCCCATTTGTGTACACTTCCATCTTGGTGAGATTCACCTATCCAGGGAAACAAAGTGTCAGCATTAGAGAGGAAGAGCAGAAGGCTTACTGATTTAACTGGGTGACATGGTAGTTCAGCTGTAATTACAGTTACCCCAGTCACCATCACCATCCTTGTGATCTCAAAACATGCTGAATCCACCAATCCCTTTGGCTTGACCCACTCTTGGTATCCAAATAATTTCAGCTTTAGCTTAGTTGAGGCTTCTTTGTACTCTGTCCTTAAAACTTCCATCCTGCAATTAATGCACACTTAACGGCCAAGGTATATGGAGTCCAACTGGCAACTACAGACTAAATTGCCAAAGCTTCACTGTTTTGAGAGGACTTCTGACAACCAGCTGTACTTACGATAATACTCAGACCGCAATAATATTTTATCTACACAATTACCAGTTTGATGATTTATAGAATGCTGGATGTTATTATCGAGTTTAATTGACTGTATGGAACCCTAGTCTTTATGTAATTAAATGTTAATATACTTATAAAACTGAGTACATAAACCAATATCTGTCAGCCAGTCCTAAATGTTCCTTGGGCTTCTGCATGCATAGCATTGTGCAGCAGAAAGATGATGACTTTTGGAGAAGGAAAACAGTCAGAATCCACAACTGTAGGGAATGTGGACTGGATTCTTAATTTGTTGGATTCTCAGTTTATCTATCTTTAAGATGGTGATGATTAATTCTTGGATTACAAGATGGTTGTTAAGATTAAGTAAGATTACATGGACTGTCTGGCAAAGATTAGCTGCTCAATAAGGATAAATTTCCATACCTACCTTAGGCATACATTTATTGCATGCCTAACATCTTCAAGGCATTATGTCATGTCAAGAGCCAAGGTGGGCCCCTTACCTGCTTTACTTCTCTCCCTGTTTTCATTGTTGATCTCCCCTACTAGTATGTGAGCTCCGTGGAGAAAGAGGTCACAGCTGTCAATCGCTGCTTTATCCCTGATACCTAGAATAATGTCTAGCATACACCAGACACTCGATCTGGCATTAATGAATGAAATCTAAATATGGGTTGAATAAATTCAGCAAGGGTAATAAGGAGGAGTAGGAAATTCATGCAAGAGACATTATCAAGAAGTTGAGCGGGTTTGTGCTTTGGGATCAAGTTGAAAGTAATTCTAATCCTGACTCTGTCCTTTATAAGCTGTGTAGCCTTGCAGAAGTGACTTAACCTCTCTGAGCCTCAGGTTCCAATTTTGCGAAATCTTGTCTTGAATCCCAAAGAACAACTCACAGGGCTTCTCTAAGGACAAAGTAAGGCAGTAGTTGGAAAGTACCTGGCATTTAATGGTTCAGAATTATTAAGTGGGCACCAAAGGCTGATTTTCCCAGGGTAGAACTTGAGAAAGCTTTGCATGACCTCAGGATGTTTTCTCCTGGGGATTACCAGGGTCGTCTTCTTCCTCTGATCCTCACTGGACCAAGGTGGGAGCACCTGGCTTCTGTCTCTCCTGAGCTGCTCTAAGCCAGGTCACTAATGGAGCTGAGATGTGGAGTGGGGTCAAAGGGAACTCAGGGTTTCCAAAGAGAGCCATGTGTGGACCATGTGATTCTACCGACCTTGAGCCATCAGGACAGTGTACTCACTGTCGCAGGAAGTGGAACTTGCTGGGGAGGCCTGCCAACAGAGGCTCTGGACCTTAGTTCTTTCCCTTTTTTGTTTCCTTTGAAAAAAAATTGTATGTTAAAATAAGTCACTTTCAGTAGAAGAGGTTTTAGAAAGCCAGATGTTCCTGTAGCGGTAGCAACTTTTGGTACTAGCAAAATAAGCTGCCATCATCCATCTCCTGGTTTCCTGTGTGCCCTGGGTGACAGCTATTAGATTGCCTTCAGGCCTTTGGAAGGAAGAATCAGCAAACTTTTTTCATCAAAGGCTAGATAGTAAATATTTCAGTCTTTACAGACCGTGTGGTCTCCATCACAGTTACTAACCTCTGCTGCTGTAGCTGGGAAGCAGCCATAGACGATATGTAGGCAAATGAATATGACTTTGTTTCAATAAAACTTTATTTACACAAACAGGAGGCAGGCTAGATTTCTAGGTCACAGGTCATACTTTGCTGTACTCTGTGTTAAAACTTCCTGATTTGAGAACATAAATGAAATTTACATATGCAGGAAGATCCTAACATAATGCAGGAAGATCCCTAACACAGAAAATATTTGCTGAATTTCTGGGTTGTTGGGTAAGTTGCTCAGACTCTCTGAACTTCAAATTCCTTACCTGTTCATATATTGTAAGATTATTTTTGAGAAGCAGATGTTTGTTGAAAATGCTTTTTAAACTGTAACTCACTTTGAAATATGAATATGAGTATTACCACCTTCAAACAAAGCACAAAACAGCCTTGTCTATTTGCACTTGCAAAATATGTACTTAGTTTATTTAAGGTAAACAACGGGATAAGGACACAAAGTCGGCTACTGATGCTGGCCAGATGACCAGGCAGAGTCCANTTAGCAAGTCGCTGCTTTGTTAGAAGTTCATTTCTGTTTCAAAGACTTTTAGCCTGAGGTGGAGTCATGTTGGCAGAGGCTGCTCTCATAGGATCATCTGCATTGGTCTTTTGCAGATTTAAACAAAAAATGTGCATAGAGCTGGAAGTTGCCAAGGGCTTGTTCCAAAGAGGAGAAACATGTTTATGTGTCCTGGATGTACATGAACTCTCAGGCATCAGAGAGGTAGAGATGAGACAGCTTTTTTGCTTAGGAACCTTAGTGACTGCCTTACCATCTCTCTTTGAAATTCATCAAAGACCACTTCCTATAATTCCTAGGAGAGTGCCTGCTTCCCATTTGTGTACACTTCCATCTTGGTGAGATTCACCTATCCAGGGAAACAAAGTGTCAGCATTAGAGAGGAAGAGCAGAAGGCTTACTGATTTAACTGGGTGACATGGTAGTTCAGCTGTAATTACAGTTACCCCAGTCACCATCACCATCCTTGTGATCTCAAAACATGCTGAATCCACCAATCCCTTTGGCTTGACCCACTCTTGGTATCCAAATAATTTCAGCTTTAGCTTAGTTGAGGCTTCTTTGTACTCTGTCCTTAAAAACTTCCATCCTGCAATTAATGCACACTTAACGGCCAAGGTATATGGAGTCCAACTGGCAACTACAGACTAAATTGCCAAAGCTTCACTGTTTTGAGAGGACTTCTGACAACCAGCTGTACTTACGATAATACTCAGACCGCAATAATATTTTATCTACACAATTACCAGTTTGATGATTTATAGAATGCTGGATGTTATTATCGAGTTTAATTGACTGTATGGAACCCTAGTCTTTATGTAATTAAATGTTAATATACTTATAAAAACTGAGTACATAAACCAATATCTGTCAGCCAGTCCTAAATGTTCCTTGGGCTTCTGCATGCATAGCATTGTGCAGCAGAAAGATGATGACTTTTGGAGAAGGAAAACAGTCAGAATCCACAACTGTAGGGAATGTGGACTGGATTCTTAATTTGTTGGATTCTCAGTTTATCTATCTTTAAGATGGTGATGATTAATTCTTGGATTACAAGATGGTTGTTAAGATTAAGTAAGATTACATGGACTGTCTGGCAAAGATTAGCTGCTCAATAAGGATAAATTTCCATACCTACCTTAGGCATACATTTATTGCATGCCTAACATCTTCAAGGCATTATGTCATGTCAAGAGCCAAGGTGGGCCCCTTACCTGCTTTACTTCTCTCCCTGTTTTCATTGTTGATCTCCCCTACTAGTATGTGAGCTCCGTGGAGAAAGAGGTCACAGCTGTCAATCGCTGCTTTATCCCTGATACCTAGAATAATGTCTAGCATACACCAGACACTCGATCTGGCATTAATGAATGAAATCTAAATATGGGTTGAATAAATTCAGCAAGGGTAATAAGGAGGAGTAGGAAATTCATGCAAGAGACATTATCAAGAAGTTGAGCGGGTTTGTGCTTTGGGATCAAGTTGAAAGTAATTCTAATCCTGACTCTGTCCTTTATAAGCTGTGTAGCCTTGCAGAAGTGACTTAACCTCTCTGAGCCTCAGGTTCCAATTTTGCGAAATCTTGTCTTGAATCCCAAAGAACAACTCACAGGGCTTCTCTAAGGACAAAGTAAGGCAGTAGTTGGAAAGTACCTGGCATTTAATGGTTCAGAATTATTAAGTGGGCACCAAAGGCTGATTTTCCCAGGGTAGAACTTGAGAAAGCTTTGCATGACCTCAGGATGTTTTCTCCTGGGGATTACCAGGGTCGTCTTCTTCCTCTGATCCTCACTGGACCAAGGTGGGAGCACCTGGCTTCTGTCTCTCCTGAGCTGCTCTAAGCCAGGTCACTAATGGAGCTGAGATGTGGAGTGGGGTCAAAGGGAACTCAGGGTTTCCAAAGAGAGCCATGTGTGGACCATGTGATTCTACCGACCTTGAGCCATCAGGACAGTGTACTCACTGTCGCAGGAAGTGGAACTTGCTGGGGGAGGCCTGCCAACAGAGGCTCTGGACCTTAGTTCTTTCCCTTTTTTGTTTCCTTTGAAAAAAAATTGTATGTTAAAAATAAGTCACTTTCAGTAGAAGAGGTTTTTAGAAAGCCAGATGTTCCTGTAGCGGTAGCAACTTTTGGTACTAGCAAAAATAAGCTGCCATCATCCATCTCCTGGTTTCCTGTGTGCCCTGGGTGACAGCTATTAGATTGCCTTCAGGCCTTTGGAAGGAAGAATCAGCAAACTTTTTTCATCAAAGGCTAGATAGTAAATATTTCAGTCTTTACAGACCGTGTGGTCTCCATCACAGTTACTAACCTCTGCTGCTGTAGCTGGGAAGCAGCCATAGACGATATGTAGGCAAATGAATATGACTTTGTTTCAATAAAACTTTATTTACACAAACAGGAGGCAGGCTAGATTTCTAGGTCACAGGTCATACTTTGCTGTACTCTGTGTTAAAACTTCCTGATTTGAGAACATAAATGAAATTTACATATGCAGGAAGATCCTAACATAATGCAGGAAGATCCCTAACACAGAAAATATTTGCTGAATTTCTGGGTTGTTGGGTAAGTTGCTCAGACTCTCTGAACTTCAAATTCCTTACCTGTTCATATATTGTAAGATTATTTTTGAGAAGCAGATGTTTGTTGAAAATGCTTTTTAAACTGTAACTCACTTTGAAATATGAATATGAGTATTACCACCTTCAAACAAAGCACAAAACAGCCTTGTCTATTTGCACTTGCAAAATATGTACTTAGTTTATTTAAGGTAAACAACGGGATAAGGACACAAAGTCGGCTACTGATGCTGGCCAGATGACCAGGCAGAGTCCAAGCATTTGGATTTTTGGATTTAACAATTTATATGGCAACAGGAAGGATCTCCTGCCTACTAATATTCCCACAAGGTGCCTGTTTCTAATTTCCATCATTAGAAATAAATTAGGGTTAAATAGGGAGCTTCTTTTAAAATACAAATAGCTCTAGGAAAGTGCATATTTGCAAGCATGCATCAGTTTAGCACTGATCCACTAATAACAACTGGATGAAATTTGCTAATTTTGAACTATAGGCATTATTTGGGATCCTCAGTATAGTGAGAAGCTCTGGGCTAGGAGGATTGACAGAGAAAAGCAAAAATCAGAGGGCTTACATTCTAAGTAATTTTACCTTATTCTTCTAAATGCAAAATATTCATTAAAACCATTTTAAAACAACAACAACAACAACAACAACAACAACAACAACAAAAAACAACTTCCTGATTTGGAGAAAGACATTGGTTTGCGTATTTATTGTTCTGCTTCCTTTCCTTAATGGGGCAGGAGGAGTGACACCCAGAGAGGATGGGGCATGATGCAGCCCATGGGGGTCTTGTGGGGTTAGTGTTTCTTACACAGAACTATGCTACCACTGTGGTCAAGTCAATGTGTTCTAGCAATCATGGCAAGCCAGAACAGAAGATACAAACTGGTTCCCTAAACAAGACAGAGACCGTGGAGGGGGACATGCCAGAAGCTTCCACATAGACAACTATGGGTTTGCAGGTGTTAAGTATATGTCATTGAGTAAGTGTAGAAATTTATCAGTATGGACATATACAAGTGTTTCACTTTTAAATTTATGTTTATAAAGTAGGGTGTGTGTGTGTATGACATTCTATGATGGGAGTAATAATTGCTAATGTTTGTTGAGAGCTTGCTATGTGCTAGCCACTATGCTGTCTTAAATGTTATTTAATCCTCATGACAGCTTATCAGGAAGGTACTGTTGGGGTGATCAGACCCAACACCAGGTCGTGAGGGCAATGAAGTCTGGTGGAGTCAAAGGAATGAGAAAAGACAGTTTGAGAGAGAAAGTGGGTCCAGGGGGCCAACGCAAATATGGAGGCTGGGAAGGCCCCAAGCTCTGGAAGCCCAGACTATTTACTGGTGATCACACAAAGAAACAGGTGTTGAGAATGTGGGGGTGGAAAGGGCAGGTGCATGATCTACAGCTGTGATGGTTTAGCGTTTCCTTTGAAGCATAGGGAGCATGTTCTGCTACTTGAGATTGTATCTTTTAACTGAAGATACAATTGATCCTGGGAGAGCAAGGAGCCAGCAAGTCTAGACACATTCCAGAGGCCACGAGGGATTTTATGTTCTGAGCCCTGGATTCTGTTCAAACCACAAGGGGTTTTATGCCCTGGGCTTAGATTATGGTGTGTGAAGGTAGCCTTCCATCTTTGGCACAGAGCTTGGTGTTCCAGAGGCCACAAGGGGTTTTAGACCCTGGACAAGTTCCAAGTTTCTTTTACATTATGTCAGACATGCAAGCCCTGCCTCAGCTTCTCCCAACACTCAGGTTTTCTCCCAGCAATGTGCTATTATTGTCCACATTTCGTGGATGAAGAAACTGAGGAGGGCCCACCATGCAGATTTCATTTCCTGTCTTCTATGTGATATGGGCTCTGGGTGGCATTACCACTTTTGATGCCATGGGAATCAAGTATGATGGGGGACATGGTAAACTGAAGCAAGATTTTAGCCAATCAGAACTCAAGGACATGGCTGTGATGAAAGGAAGTGCTGGAAAGGGGTAGAGAGATGACAGGACCTGGGCATTCATACCGGGGACAAGCCAGGCATCCATGTTTTGCTAGGAGTCTCTACTGCTCACCATCAGGGACCACTCAAGAGATAGCACATGAAGACAGCTAATTATAACTTATCACTGAGGAAGGGGCCTCACACACACCTGACTGAATGGAAAGGACCTCGGTTTAGCCTCCCTGGCTCTGTGAATATGGCTTAGCTTGAGCCAAGCTGGGCTTTGAGATGGACCAATCTCAGAATTTTCTTCTATGACCTGCTAGCTCTGTGGCCCTCAGAATGTGACCTAACCCTCACTTGGATGGATTTACAGGGCAATTTGCCTGTTCCAATGCTTTGCAGAATATCTCTGGCCATTTCCTAGCTGTGATATTTGGGTGATGTTATTTAACTCTCGATTTCATCTTGCATAAAGCGTGAATGGTGACAGTACCTAACTCATGGAGCTCTTTTGAGGATTAAATGAGGTAATCCATGGAAATGGATTAGCACAGTGCGTAGCACATAGTTCCCGGTACATGCAAGCTGCTATCATTATTGTTCCTATTTTAAAGATGAGGCAGTGGAGGCTCAGAAATTTCTTTCTGACTCATCCAAGGTCACAAAGAAAGTGCCATAACCAAGCCGTGCATCATCCTCTGATACCAAGTCTTGTAACACTTCATCATATTCTACTTCATTCATTCATTCATGAGCATTTATAGGGTTTCCCTCAAGCTTTAAGAGTTAAAGTACTAGGCTCTTGGATGAGTTTAGTGAATAAAATGGACACACACTTCCTGCCCTGGTAGACTTAGGCTGGTAGTGAGAAGACAGAAAATAAGTAAATGAGTAAATAATTTTAGAATGGAACTAAAGGGTTTGAGAAACAGCCCCATCAAGCATAAACAAGGTGGTATGATAGAGAACGACTGGAGAAGGGAGGAGGCTGTTTTGCATTTGATTTTTGATGTGGAAGATGCCCAGAGCCAGCCACATCACATGCCAGGGCAAGAGTGTTCCATGGGGGAACAGCAAGTGCAAAGACCCTGAGACCATGAAGAGCTTGGCTTGGGCTTCTGCAGGCTTCAGACGCTGACACAGCTGCCAGGAACCAGTTTAAGCCCGTTCTTCTGTGTCGAGGAAACCTTTCCTCACCTTTTCCCGACTGATCTGAAGTTTCCCTGAGATGGGGGATGACCCGTGGCCATCTGTTTCTTTCACTGCTCCCTCAAAATAAAAATGAAAAAGATAGCACTGTTATGTGAGAAAAGATGAAAGATGCTATTCTGGCATCTGAGTGGGCAGAGCTCTGGCCTGGGGCCCCCTTCCTTTGTAGGCTTGCCCTTTTTATGCCTGTTTGTCCACCTGTAAAATTAGCAGCTGGGCCAGACCATCCCTTCTCTCTTTAAATTTGATAGAGCATTGGAATTCCTGCATCTGCTCCCATGCTGTTTTTGGGAAAGAAGGCTCGCTGCGTTGGGCGGGACCATTTTTCAGGCTGGTTGGACTCTCCAGCTGGCCTTCAACTTGAAGTATCTTCACTCTTTTCAACTGAAGGTGATTGTTCTCTCCCCCTGTCCCCTCAGCCTCTCCTGGCCAGGTTGAGGCTGGTGCTGACCCAACGGAGGGGCTCCTTCTGTCATCGCACTTTCTCCTTGGTTACAGTGCATCTCAGTGTCTGCTCGCAAACTGGTACCTGGGAAGGCTGGGGCCTGTGAGAAGACAGAATTTCCTTGCCATATCCCATGATGTTCTTTTCTCATGATGTACAAATGCACCAGACAGAGGCCCATAGCAGACTGGGTGGAGAAGATGGTCTGAACAGAGGCTCTTATTTTCAGGGAACTCTTGGTACTTTTTGTGTCCCGGCAAATGTAGCTAGGTGCCATGAAGGGAGGACATAATTGTAGTCCCATAGGATGTCAGCAGTCAAAGGATTCTTAGAAGGTTGGGGACAGTGCCTGTAATTCCAGTGCTTTGGAAGGCCCAAGAGGGAGGATCACTTAGGGCCAGCAGTTTGAGACCAGCCTGAGCACATAGGAAGAACCCATCTTTACAAAAAATTTAAAAATTAGCCAAGTATGGTGGTACATGCCTGTAGTCCCAACTACTTGGGAGGCTGGGGCAGGAGGATTGCTTGATCCCAGGAGTTCCAGGCTTCAAGTGAGCTCTGATTACGACACTGTACTCCAGTCTGGGTGACAGAGCAAGACCCTGTCTCTTAACAACAACAGGGTTCTTGGAGAGGGTTCAACTTACTGCTTCCGTCACACACGAAGAAATGCTGGCCCTAGAGTCGCCGTGACTTACTCAAAGTCACACAGTAGTAAGGGGTGACAGAAGCTGGGATTTCCCATGCAGACCAATAGCATACCACAGTCAGCCCTGCTGATCCAAATGGGACATGATGGACAGACTCAGATACAGTTTCTTCAAAACATTTCATTTGTTTGATGAGATTATGCCAGCTGACCACATGTATATCTGCCTTTTCCATTTCTAATTTATCGATTGTGATTAAATATTAATTTAACACATGCTTGGCACTGACTACATGCCAGGTACTATTCCAAGTCTTTACAAATATTAAATTACCCAATTCTCATAACAGCCTTAAGAGTTAGGCACTATTATTATCCTAGTTTTACAGATGGAGAAATTGAAGCCCATGGAAGTTACGAAGTTGGCCAAGGTCATATAACTAAATTTAAAAAAAATAGCAGAGCTTAGATGCTGGCTCTGGAGTTCATAGCTTTAACTGCTACCATGTTCTATGTCTCCCTGGGCAAAGAACATCAACCACCACCCAAGGTGGGCATTTCTGGGGGCTGCTTAACCTCATTGAACTTGTTAGTTAATATGTGAGAAAACTGGAGACCCAAAAGGGCATGAAAGCATCAGATTAGGTTCTAGGGCACCACCGTTTCTGTTCCCCCCGGGCTTTTCCCGCTGTACTGTGCTGCCTTGGAAGTCGAAACGTGTCTCTGATCTAGAAGACACCCAGCAGCAAGTTCATTATTCTCCCTTGAAGTTCCTTGGCTAACTTCCACCTTTGTTGTTTTCATTCCTGGATTTAATATAATGGGCTACATTAACCTGAGCTGCTGCACAAAGTCTCGTAGAAAAAGAACCAAATGAACAGATTAGACACTGTTTTCTTGGTCCTTGGGGAATGCTCAAGCCATCAGAGACGCATCGTCTTATTTATAATAAATTCAGTGCTCAAAGAGCTTTAAACCATTTTTTTTCATATTAGGAGTATTGTTTCTATCTGTTGAGTCCATGAGTGTTTGACATTGGATGACTTTATAAAACATTCTACTAATTGGATTTGTTAAAGCAAATAAATCAAACACTAATTGGAACGTGCCCTGCCATTATTTTTGCTTACTGAATTAGATATAATGGTGTGAAGGCCTTCTTATCATATTTGTGCACTTATTTAAACACCCCCCCCGGCACACACTTCTGCAAATTCAATTAGATACTCAAAAAAGGAATTCAATTCATGCAAGGCTGGTTTACATTCATTCCAGGGGCAAGAATCGGCTACCCACGATAGGCTGCTCACGATTAATAAGCCCCACTTAGATATTACCCTGCCTTCAAAGCATTTGTTGGCATGAGGGTGGAATCTCCATGATTTGGAGGTTTGAGGTTTTATCTTTAGAATATGTGTCCACAGAGCAGGGTTGGCTTCGAGGGCACTGAGTCACACAGGCCCTGGCACTCAGAAGAGAAGAGCCCATGCTTGGTTTAATGCTCTGCTGCTGTCACCATCTTGATTTCTTTTCTCTTTTTCTTTTCTTTTTTGCTTTTTTGAGATGGAGTTTTGCTCTTGTTGCCTAGCCTGGAGTGCAATGGCGTGATCTCGGCTCACCACAACCTCTGTCTCCCAGGTTCAAGCGATTCTCCTGTGTCAGCCTCCCGAGTAGCTGGAATTACAGCATGCACCACCACGCCTGACTAATTTTGTATTTTTAGTAGAGACAGGGTTTCACCATGTTGGCCAGGCTGGTGTCGAACTCCAACCTCAGGAGATCCGCCTGCCTCAGCCTCCCAAAGTGCTGGGATTACAGGCTTGAGCCACCATACCTGGCACCATTTTCTTAATTTTAACCTGGCATCTTGATTTCTTAATTTTAAAGAAGAGACTCTGCATTTTAGTGTTGCATGGGGCACTCCAAATTTTGTAGCTGGATCTATCTTGGAGATTACCTTCATTGTCAGACCTTCTGGCCAAGAAAGAAGCCCATGATTGGAGTCTTGGCTCTGTCCCTGATCTGACACTGAATGCATCGTCCACTCCTGCCTCAGTTTCCTTATCTGTAAAGTGGGAGTACTACTCCTTACAAATGAAGAACACAAGCTTGTAGTGTAGGTGAAGTGTTTAATGAAATCTAAAGAGTTACAGTTCTTTACTCAATCCCTTATCCATAGGGCTAGGAGACAATGGGAGACATATTCCTCCCTCTGGTTCCCAGAGACAGGAGGAAATATTCTGCAATTGAGTCTATGGAGGAGAGGGTCAGTAGCACATGGCATACATTCAAATGGCGATACACGGGACTGTGTTAAAATTCAGTGACTGCTAAAATTGGGAATTTTTATGTCATTAAAGAGAAGTCAGTCACCTATAGCCTACCAAATCTGGGTGTTCACTGGTTTTTATATAGCCTAGAAGTAAAGAATGGTTTTACATTTTAAATGGTTAGAAATCATAAGAGGAATACTATTTTGGGACATGTGAAAATCATATGAAATGCAATGTGCAGTGCTAATAAAGAAAGTTTTATTAGAACACAGTCATGCCCATTCTTTTTGTATTGTTTCTGTGCAACAATAACATTGTTGAGTGCTAGTGACAGAGAACATGTGGCCCGCTGTGATGGTTGGGATTCTAAGACAGCCCCCAAGATTCCTAGCCTCTGTGGTATACATCCTGTGTACTTCCCACTCCTTGCGTGGACTGTGCATGTAATGGATTTCACTGTCTTGATTAGCTTATCTTAGTGAGTGACAAAGGTGAAGGAATTTTGCAGATGTCTCCCAATGTGACTATGTTTGGAGATAAGGCCTGTAAGAAGGTTAAATGAGGTTATATGCATGAGGCCTTAATTCCACTGGGCTGGGAACTATGTTATCTTGTCCAGAATACATAGGCACCAAGGAAAGGCGGTGTGAGGACACAGTAAGAAGGCGGCCATCTGCAAGCCAGGAAGCAAACCCTCACCTGACCCTGCCTAACTTTGGTCTGAGATTTCTGGCTGCCAGAACTGTGCAAAAATAAATGTCTATTGTTTAAGTCACACAGTTTGTGGCATTTTGTTATGGCAGCCCTAGCAGGTGAATACAACCCGCAAAGCTGAAGATATTTACTATCTAGCCCTTTATAGAAAAAGTTTAACAACCCCCCAGTTAAAAAATAATAACTGCTTTGACCACATTATTCTTCTGTGCCCTGTAACCATTTATCCTTGCTATGTCTTGAATCTGTCTGAAGAGCTCACAGGTGTGAGCTCTTCACATACTAGCGATTACTATGTGAGGCCCATACCACCCTCTGTTTCCTGCATGTGCCTTCCTTCCTGACTTTAAGCTCCCTACTCCATTTCTTCTCCTCCCCATAACACTATGGCCTCCGTTATGAGGTGAAGGGGCAGAGCCTGCCCTCTATGCCTGGTCCTCCATAATTGCAGATTGGCATCCTGGGCCTGGGCAGTGATTGGGGGCAGAAGCATGCAGACTGGCTGAATGCCATTTTGCAGTGATTGGGGAAGAACTATGCAGCCACTTATTTCCCTCAATGGGTTCCTTTCGAGGTCAAGGTTACCTTGTCAGTTCATCACCATGGCAACCTAGTATAATGGGTAGGTGCATAGACTGAGCAAGTCTGGGTTCAAAGCCATGCTTTGCCACCTGTTATTCGTGTGATCTTGGGATAGTTTTTTTTTTTTTTTTTTTTTTAACCTTTCTGTGCCTTAGTTTTTTGTATACACAATTGGGACTAGTGATCATATCCATCTCATGGGGTTGTGGGTTATTGTGATAATTAAATGAGTTACTATTGGTGAACACTGAGAACAGTGCTAGGCATGAACATGGTTATCTTGACTATCTCTCAGATCTAGTTGGGATTTGTGTCTGCTCAGTAGCTTTCTGTCCCCATCTCTTTGACCTTTCTTTGTGATTACTTGGCCCTTGCAAACCCTCATAAAGCTCTGCTCACAGTTTTCTCCTCAGCAGTCTCAGCTGTCATTCTGCTCCTGTCACGAATACTCTCATTTCTCCTTGAATGACTTCTCCACCTGTCCATGGTCTCACCTTACTCTTCTCCATTTCCTGGTGGCCTTATGGCACTTCCTTCGATCAACCTTGGACTTCCCTTCTTTCTCTGGATTCAGAATCTCCATTTGTGTTGGCCTTTCATGTGATCAGAACAAATGTTCTTAAAGGGTCCAGCCTGACTTCTGAGCTCTTGGCTCCTACTCCCCTTCAAGGCCTCCCCTGGGTTCTCTGTGGCCCCCAGGAGAAGCCCGATAAGAGTGGATGAGAGCTTTCTCTGTGGGCCCCAGCCTGGCTCTTCTACGTGAGTGGAGGTCCTTTTTAATATATTCAGGCATTCACAGAACAATAAAGTACAAGCACATACTATGGGACAGACTCTGAGAAAAGAAACCTTTGTGGCGTGTCCCTGTTGCTATGGAGCTTTAGTTGGAGGGACACAGTCCTGTGGTCTCAGTCCCTTCCCCCACCCCAGGGTCCCCAGTGCTGATGTCTCCCCCAGGAATCATGAGAATGTATGTGAAGTGAGCTATGAGGACTTTCAGCACCAGCTGTGGATCAGGGAGCGGGTGTTTCTGCGTATCCTCATCCATGGCAGATCACCTTAATCTCTGGTCCTGTTCATCAAAATGATGAGCTCTACCGAAAGTAGTGCCTACCATGGAGGGCAAGTAAAGGCAGTTTTCCACCTTTTTTATGTTTAGCCCAGTTTTCTTTTTTCTTTTCTTTTCTTTTTTTTTTTTTTTTTTAACTTAGCTCCACTGCTGGATATTAAAAGAACATCTTTCTATTCTGGAAGCATCAGGGTGAGACCAGATTCTGTGAACACACAGAGTGTTCAAAAGAGTGCTGGGTTGGAGCAATGGAAAGTACCCAGGCTTTGGTACCATCCAGTCTAGGGCTCCCATCTTGGTTTCATTCCTTCATGTGGGTGAGTTTGAGACGTCATGTATAAAATGGTACAATCAAAATGGCAGGGCTTGTGGTGAGGGTTTTATACTGTAGGTAAAGCCTCCATACATTCAACTGTCAATAAAAGGAGGTGTTACTATTAGTACTGCTGTATGTGATGTCACTGTTTTTTCCTTGCTGGGTAAGTTCCTTAGGAGCTCTGATGACAAGTTTCCATTTATACAAAGAAGAAAGCAATACTTCTCTCTTAGAGCAAGGATTGGCAAACTGTAGCCCCTGGGCAAATCTAGGCTGTCACCTCTTGTAAATAAAGTTTTACTGGAACACAGCCACACTCATTTATTTCAGTATTTTTGCATGTCAATGTTAAAACTGAGTAGTTGTGACAGAGGCTGTGTGACTACAAAGCTGAAAATATTTACTGTCTAGTCTTTTATGGAAAATGTTTGCTGACCGCTGTCTTAGAGAGTGGTGGTGTTTGGAGTCACCTATATCTACATTAATATACATACAGATACACACATACACCTATGTAGTTCAAATACAGTGCCTGGCACACAGTGGAAGCCCAACAAATCTTTTAGTTCCTCTACAAAACGTATTTCTGCTCAAGAATACACAGGATCATATCTAAGAAATGCAGAGGAAGACACATTTATATTTTTATTGAATTCTATTCCTCTCTCATTTTCAAAAGAAGAGCTCATGTTTTTTAAAAAAATTCTGATTGACACTATAAACTTTATTTATGCTTTAATGTATCCTAAAGTATGTATCCTGCACTATTTTTACTTCCCTTACAGATGCTGATATGCTATACATTACCAAACCCAAATGGATTTTCAAAATCCAATTTCCTTGCTACAGTTTTCCATTTCTCTGTTGATTTTTTATGTCTGATTCACATCAGAGCATCTGGGGCCATTGCCACATTTTGACCTCAGCCTGCCGGGAAATAACTCCCCTGGGCAGGTGCTGGATCCTTGACCAGTGGCTGCACTTCTCTGTCCTCCCCCAATTATGTGGATCTTCACCAAACCTCAGCTGAGCCCAGCTCCTGGGGTGGGGGTAGGTTTTTTGGGGTTTCCTTCCTCCTAAAAATGATTGTGGTAAGGTTGAGATCACTTAAATGATGTCACCTGCTTTTCAAACCTGAATGAGGTTAGCATCCAAATGAGGGTCTTTGGGAACTGTATTAGTCCGTTTTCACACTGCTGATAAAGACATAGCCAAGACTTCGTAATTTATAAAAACGCGGGTTTAATGGACTCACAGTTCCACGTGACTGGGGAGGCAGCACAGTCATGGTGGAAGGTGAAAGGCACATCTTACACGGTGGCAGACAAGAAAGAATGAGAGCCAAGCAAAAGGGGAAACCCCTTATAAAATCATCAGATCTTGCGAGACTTATTCACCACCATGAGAACCCGCCCCTATGATTCAATTATCTCCCACCAGGCCCCTCCTACAACACGTGGGAATTATGGGAGCTACAATTCAAGATGAGATTTGAGTGGGGACACAGCCAAACCATATCAGGGACTCTCTGGCACCATAAATATCCCCTAAGTAGTCTGCCATAAACACCTGCAGCAATGTTTGGGTCCTTTGTGTGTGTATCAGGTGTTATGGCCATTAGGAATTGCACCAAGACAGATAGATGTTACTGGGTTTAAATGTTTTCTGTTCTTGGTCTAGGGGAAGCTTGGTTTTAATTTCTCCTCCTCCTCTTGGTGGCTGTCAGTGGCATGGCACCCTAGCCAGTACTTGTGCTGACTGCATGGGTCTGTATCTCTGTGGTTCCTGAGAGTTCCGGTTCTTTCTGAATCTCTAGAATTCTTCATTGTTACAAGTGGAAGGTTCATTGCAATTATCTTGTTCAGCCCCTGGCCTTGCACAGCAGAAAATGAAGGCTCACAAAAAGGGGAGGGATGTGAGCCCAAGAGTTTGTACCCAGATGGCAGTGTCAGTTGCTACTGGGTTATATAGACTTGAGTTCATAGCTAGTCTGTTTATCAATGTGGGAGAAAGAAAACTAAGAAAGGTTGCCTAAAAATACATAATAGGTATATTTTCTCCCCTGAATAGTTCCTAAAACTTACCTTTTATCAAGTCAGACCAATAGGGAGCGGGTGTCCAGACTGCATTGCATTGGACCCCAATGAGTTTTACTGAATTGTATGTTTAGATGATGCTATCAATTTATATTGAGAATGATTATGAGAAACAGTCTCATGAAATTGGCCATTCACCCCCTTGTGCGGATGTTGTTTCATTATGGGATATGGGGTTTCTGTTATGAGTACTCCTGCAGAGAAGTTCTTGTCTGATCAAAGCACCTGAAATGGTTATCATTTCCCTGAGCAATTTGGCTTTTATTATATAAACACAGAGTTTCCAGTACCTCACCAGGTTTTGCTTTTTTTCTATTGGGTGTCAGAAGCTCCAAGTTAAATATGTAACCCCCTTTTAGTAGAGGAACACGTGGAAAATCGCAGCATAGATTTGTGGCTCCCTCCTTCTGTCCTGCTTTTCTTTCTTTTCTGTCCTCAATTTGATTTTTGTCACCATGCAGTATTTCCTGCTTCTATGTTTAACCTGCTGCTTTGGTTGGACCAGTGACCAGTTAGGCAGCATTTCTTGAAATTCTCTGCTTTCCTGGGAGCCCAAGGGCTCCATGGAAAAATCACCAACTGTGTGTATTGCTGGGATTCAGACATGTATGAGTGATAAAAGTGCGGAACCGGAGCCTGTTTCTAGAAACTCTTCTGTATGAGGGACATTAAGGTCCCCATAAGTGACCTTAAGGTCCCCATTTTCTGTCCTGAATGCATATGTCATCCCATAAGTGATGACAAATACTGGCAGAATGGAATAGAATTGACAGTGGGACCTGCATATTCTGAAGAAATAGTGGCTCAAGATAGAGTGCAAATCTGCTTTTAAATTCACTCTAAGTGAGCTCTTCTGCAGAGGCAAAGAAAGGACTGTGGTTTGAAAATAAAAATTGGGTCACTGGGGTCCAAGGCCTGCTGCTGTGGAACCCTAGTTTCAAAGAACAGACTGTAAGAAGGGAAAAGCATTTGCTTACCTGCTGCAGATTGAAGTGACCAACAGAGCTCAGCAGAGGGGAGAAGCAAGGTGGTTCAGTGAGTGGCTGTGAAGAGAAGGTAAATCCCTAGTCCTTAGAGGGCCAGGACCTGTCAGCAGTCAGCTCAGGATCAGTTGAGCAGTCTACCTACAGTTAAGCAGAGGCAGGGAGGTGAGGGGTGAGCAATGGATCCAACGGACTAGGGGCAATTATTAATGTGACTTTGCCTGGTATCTGTAACCTGCGATGCCTAGAGGTATAGCTGTGAGCCCTCTTAAATCTTATCTAGAAGAAGGAAGATAATTTGGTTAACTAAACCATCTACTAAAATAATAACTTGTTTTTCTTTTTTAGCATCAACACATACATAAGAAAGCATATTTTCCATTGCATCTTCAGTGTATATTTGCATGCTTATCTTTTACTCTATTTGCAGACTTTGTGAGGGTAAGGATCATATCTATCAATTCTGTGCCATGTCCTGAGCCCATTAAAAAAAACTTCGTTGAATGTTTCTAGAATAAGTGAAGAAGTAGATTTGAATGGAGATTCCCAACCAATTTGGAAGTTCTTTATCTGCCTGGACCCTCTCATTACCTTATAAGTGAAAGACATTGTCCTTGGTTTGGGGGAATAATTCTCTCTCTGGTCTGTTAGAATGGGCATGGGCTCTACAGCTACGTTACCATGGATTTAATATTGGCTCCAACACTTTCCTTCCATGTTGTCTGGGCAGGTCATTTATCCCCTCAGTGCATCAATTCCCTTAGATTTAAAGTTGAGATTAAATGTACCTCACATGATTTGTGAGGATTACGTGAAAACTAATGAGATAGCATATATAATCAGTGTCGAATATATTGCCTGACACAGAGCAAGTGCTTGGGAGAATATGCTACTTCTTTCTTTCTTTAGATCACTGTGTTGAGGTGTGACACACTTCATATATTAGTCAGATTGTACAAAGCTCTACGGTGCTAACAAGTAAACCCTAAGATCTCAGTGGCATATGGCAAGAAAAGTTTATATTTTACTCCTGAAAAGTTGAATGCTAATATTCCTGGTCAGGTGACTCTCTGGGTAGCTTTCCTCTACAGAGTGGAGATACTTACTGGGGTGCTGTCTTAATCCATTTTGGCTGCTACAACAAAATGCCTTAGACTGGGTTATTTAAACAATAGAAAGTTATTGCTCATAGTTCTGAGGGCTGGCAAGTTCAAGATCAAGGTGATAGCAGATTTGGTACCTGGTAAAGGTCCATTCCTTTTAGATGTCACCTTCTATGAGTCCTCACATTGCAGAAGGGGTGAACAATCTGCCTAGGGCATCTTTCATACGGGCATGATGTCATTCCTGAGAACAGAGCCCTCACAATCCTTTGGAAGCATCTCCCAAAGGCTCCACCTCTTGATACTATTACATTGGGGATTAGGTTTCGACATATGAATTTCAGGGCAACACACACATTTGGACCATAGTAGTTGCTGAAGTCCAGCTCTTCTGGGTGTCCATATCCAACAGGAAAGGAAAGTGGAGAAAGTTCTTCTATTACAGGTTTTCTTCCATGGTATTTGGACTGTATTATATCTCAAATTCATCAACAGGGTGTCCACCACCACTGCTTATCCAGAGGAAATCTCAGGTCTGGGGTGCAGAGAAAGAATTTGGTTCTTTTCAGCTGATGGAGACAATAGTATGATGTTAATGAGCCTACAGACATGGGCCGGGCTAGTGTGGGATGAATTGAATAAAGCTATGTTTGGTTATTTTCTTAGTCCATTTCGGCTGCTATAACAAAATACCGTGACTGAGTGGCTTATAAACAGCAGAAATTGATTTCTCACAGTCCTGGGCACTAGAAAGTATAAGATCGAGACATTGGCAGATTCAGCATCTGGTGAGGGTCCAGCTCCTGCTTCTTTGATGGCACCTTCTCCTTGGTCCTCACATGGTGGAAAGGGTGAGATAACTCTCTGGAGTCTCTTTATAAGGGCACTATTCCCAATCCCAGTCCCAATCACATGGACTCTGCCTTCATGTCCTCATCACCTCCCAAAGGCCATGTGTCAATACTATCACTTTGGGGGTTGAAATGAATTTTGTGGGCTTTCAGATATTTAATCTGTAACAGACATTGGTTCTCTGTGGGGTGGGAAACCTCTGAGTGTTTAAAGGAGGGAGATGGTGATGTGATGCACCCTCTGAACATTAAGGAGTCAAGAAAGGAGCATTGGAAGAGATGGATTGGAGTGTGAAACAGGTCTGGGAGACCAGCCAGGAGCTGCTGTAGAACTCAGTCCTAGTGCTACCTCCCTGCGTTTGTGTAGCCTGCAAACTCAACTCAGAATGCCATTCCTCCTGCCCTTTGCCCTTGGAGATGCCCCTATCCTTTAAAGCCCTATTCACTTCTCCTCCACTTCTTCTGCTTTCTCCTTCAGAATATAATGGGATCCTATTTCTCTGGACAAACCAGTGTTTCCTAGTTGGAGCCTCCACTCTACACCCCACATCTCTCTCAATGTCACCTTGATGGGACTTACAACCCAGAGCATATGCTCAGTGAATCCTTGTCAACAGCAAATGAATATAACTTATTGTCAAATGGTGGATGGCTTGACCTTTAAAGTGAAAGGGAGAAGCTTCAAACACGATCCACATTGACTTTATTATCTTCCAGGTGCATGATTGTCTAATTTCTCACCAAGTCAATTCTCACTCCATGAAAATGATTTTCAGACTGCTTTTACAGAGAAACAGGTGGGCACTGAGAAAGTATTCTGTGGCGGTTACTCTTCACATGTTATTCCATTTAATCCTCATGTATTTCTGTAAGGTTGGACATTTCCCTCTGTATCACAGGTGAGGAAACGGAGACGCTCAGGTATGAAGGATCTGGCCTGAACTCACGCAACCTTGTGAAGGTGATGGCTGTCTAGTTTTGCCAGACTCGGAAGTGAGTGCTCCTTCTGCCTCACAACATTTCTCCGTGCTGCACAAAGCAATTACGGAGGCGTGCCCCGGCATTCATTTTTCCTACTTAGAATAACACGCTGCTGTTTACTTTCTCAGGAAGGAAGATTAAAATCAATGTAACTAGCCTTATTAACTTTTCTAAATACAGGGGCCTGCAGATGCCAGTGCCTTTCCTGAGAGCACCAGAGCAAATATAAAAATCCAATTTGCTCGTCCATATATATATATATATAAAGAAAATCTCCAGAGTTTAAAATTCAAAGCTGTAAATGAAGAGCTGACGAGACAGAGGTAACGAACCAAGCCTCAGACACAGGAATATATTTACCCCTATCTCTTTTGTCTGCAGGTGGCTGTTCCTTTGATGAGCACTACAGCAACTGTGGTTATAGTGTGGCTCTAGGGACCAATGGGTTCACCTGGGAGCAGATTAACACATGGGAGAAACCAATGCTGGACCAGGCGGTGCCCACAGGTATGAGATCCGTCATGTTTGGGGCTGTAATGGGGATGGCTAGATTTTACCATGAATCATGGAGAGAAGAACTCATTTACACAATGAGTGCTCTGAGATGGCAATTGATAGCTCTGTAGGTAGTGAGTTCCCCACACTCAGAGGTGTTCAAGCCAAGGCTGAATGAATTCTTCAGGATTTGGTACTAGTCACATGTCACCTGGATTCAGCATTTCTTTTAGCTTTGAGATTCTAAGCTTTAGCTACAAGTAGGGTATCACTAGGTTTTGCTTAGCCTGATGATAGTGGCATGTCGGAGAAAGAAAGAGCTTCTGAAGAATTTGAGGTCACTCCTTTTCTTCCAGGCCACATAGACATAGGTTGTATATAGGAAACTTCAACAGTCAGACTATTATAAGGTTGTATTAATTATATTATTATATATTATCATATTGTTATCTATTATTATGTTATATTATTTACATATATTTTATGTATTTAGGGAGACTTCTACAGTCAGATGATTACAAGTTTATATTATATATTACACATTATATTATATACATTATGTAGTATATATTATATCATTTATATATATATATATTTAGGGATACTTCCACAGATTTTTATAAGGTTATATTATTATATAACATATTATATATTACTATATTATTATTATATATTATAAGGTTAACATCCTGACATTCTAAATATCAACATTTTATCCTTAACCGATGGGGCTGAAGGCCTAGTGTGAATTCTTGATGGATACCTGCATGGGGCAGGCCTGTGAGCTACACCTGATGTGTTTCAGGGGAAGTACCTGAAGGAGGTCTACTCAGAGACAACACTTAGACTCTAAATGTGGGGTATACCTGCATAAGGTGCACCTTGAAGAGGCTTGCCTGGTGATAGAAGCCAGTAAGAGTTGCGACTCTGCGAAAGTGAAGCTCACTTCTCTGAATAATCACATATCCCAGCTACAGTTGTAATGACAACTGCTTGTTGGAGAAGGGAGGCCATTTTCTACAGTTTCTCCCTGACCAAAGGCTCCCTCGCTTTAACCCACACCTGTCTGGGTTTTCACCAATCCCCCAGGTGCTCCTTCTCAGTCTCCCCTGTCAGTGCACTCTGGCCATGGAGTATTAAGAGTTCTTTCAGGCTCACTTGGTGTTCTTTCCATGGCTGGACTCAGCCACTCCCATGGCCGGCCTCAGCCACTCCCATGGCCTCAGATACCACCTCTGTGCTGGTGATTCTGACATTTATGCATCCAGCGTAGATGTCTCTTAGGAGTTTTACACCTACACAACCCACTGCCAGCTGCCATGTCATCTTAGCTACCTCTGGAGAATGGGGTTTTCCAGGATGCCACTCAACTGGGAGCAAAGAAGATGCTCAGAGATGCCCAGGTGAGGGTGAGGGTGTGACCTCATTCACTTTGAGTCTGGCTGCAAAGCAGGAGGCACTGGATGGTTATGGATAGCTCCTATTAAGGGTATTAATTGTATAAATTTCTCACAAGTGTTGATACAAGCCTTAGGTATAATAAAGTTGGGCTGTGGTATAAAATTGAGCATTTTAGATCTGGTGGGACCTTACTTTGAGTGAGCAAAGTCATCAACAGATGTGTATGTGCGCGTGCCTATTAGTAAGACAATGTGGAACAACCTCTGTCGCCCAATCATGCTGACTTTATCAAAGGTACTGCCTGGTTAGATGATAGAATCACCCATCCCATTAGGCACCCCAAGAATCCCAAGGCACCTCTGCTTAAACGTATAACATCTGCTCTACTCTTCATGGCCCTCTTTGATGGTGGCCAAATAAACCTTGATGTTATAGTGTGTATACGTGTGTGTATACATGTGTGTGTGGTGTGTGTGGTATGGGGTGTATGGGTGTGGTGTGTGTGCATGCCTCTACTGTATAGGTTATGTTGTGTGTATGTGTATGTTGTATGCATGTTATGTTGTGTGTGTGTATGGGGGTGTATATGTGTCTGCATGTGGGAGTGTAATGGTGTATGTGTATGGGTGTGCATTTATGGAGGGTGTGTGTGCATGTGTATGGGTGTGTGTGTGTATGGGGGTGTATGGGTGTGTTGTGTGTGCATGCCTGTGTATTGGGGGTGTGTGTGTGTATGGAGGTATATTGGTATATGTGTGTATGCATGTCTATGAGTGTGTATGTGGGGGGTGTGTGTGGGCATGTGTGCATGTGTATGGGTGTGTGTGTATGGGAGTGTATGGATGTGTATGGGAGTGTATGGGGGTGTGGGTGTGCATGTGCATGGGTGTGTATGTATGGGTGTGTGTATATGGGAGTGTATGGGGGTGTGTGTATGGGGGTGTATGTGTGTGTATGGAGGGTGTGTATGCATGTGTATGGGAGCATATGGGTGTCTGTGTGTATGCATGTGTATGGGGGTCTGTGTGTATGGAGGTGTACGTGTGTGGGGGGGCATGTACGGGAGGTGTGTGTGTGTGTGTATGGGTGTGTGTGTGTGTGTGTTTATATATGCTCTTTCTCCTCATCTTTAGTCCACTTAAAGCCCTATAACATGTTGTAGGCTCTCCAAGCTTAACATCTCCAAAACTGAACTCTTGATTTACCCATTTCCCCTTCCCTGTCTACTCACTTTCCACTGTTCCTTATCTCCAGAAAGCTCACTTCACCCTACTGGTACTGATTCAGAAACCCGGGGGCCATGTTTCTCTTTGTTCTCTCTCTTACCTGCGTTTCCAGCCAATCACTTCATTCTGCCATTTTATTGCCTAAGTATATCTTGGGTCTGCCCAAGCCTCTCCATCTGTGCCACCACTGCCCTGCCGAACACAGCCATTGTCTGTTTCCTGGGTCGGTGGAAAACTTTCTAACAGGCTCCTTGACTTAACTCTTTTGACTTTAATCCATTCTCCAAACAGATGTCCAAGAGATTATTCTAGAATATAAGCATATTCATGTTACTTCTTTTCTTCCTTGTCTCTACGCAGCTTCTGTTTTAGGCCTTTCTGAGGCTTCTCATTGCTCCAGGAAAGACCAAAGCCCTGTTGTGGACTCCAAGGCTCTGAGGGCTGATCCTCCCTAAACCTCCCATCATCATGATGCTCCACATCCCACTGTGCTCACTTTACACTGGCTTCTGCCAATTGCCAGAATGTTCTGACTCTCTCCTGTCTCGGGAACTCACATAAGATTGGCATCCTCCATGGAGCCTTTCCGCCACCCGCTGTCTTGTGCGTCCTCTTCATGTCTCAGTCTGGGCCAGCTCTCTTTGTAATGGTTCCCACTGCACCTTGCACTTTTCCTTAGCACCACGCATCGCAGCAGGGGTTGTTCATCCAATGCATGTTTTACTCCCAGATGAGAAGTTCCATGTGGATGGGGACTATGAGAATCTTGTTCACAACTTTATCTTCAGTGTCTGATGCAGGACATCAGACATTCTATGTACTAAATTAGCAGTTTGTTGGATGGATGTGTGGATGGGCAAATAGTCTTTATTAGGTGTTTTTATTAACAAAGGAATGAATGAAAAAAAATTATTAAAGGCCTTTAGGTGCTCTACTAACTGATCACGTATTTTCCACTTTGTTACTATCCTTCCCATTTTACAGATCAGAAAAGCAAGTTCTAAGAAGCTGAGTAAAAGTGTGTCTTTTTGCTCATGCTACTCTCTGTCCCCAAATACATGGCTTTTGCTTTTAATCTTAATTTTCTCAGCCCCTCATTACGGCAGAGTGTCATTTCATAAATATTGGATCATGCTATTACAATCTTCTGAGCTTTTCTAAATAGAGGCATTTGATAATGATCACTGAAATTATTCTGTCATGATGCGCCTGTGGATTTCAGTGGCTCTCTGTGCCGCTTAGGCAGAGAGGCATGAAAGCAAATTTGGATTAGGTGAAACTGTTTGTTCTTCTTACAGGCAAAGGCTGAAATCTTGCTTTTCTTTCTGTAAAGCCAGCAGTTCTCCTCATCTTGGAAATCAAGTTTGAGTCTGTTTATTCAGATGTTCCACAGCTTTTTGCCCATCCCCTTTGTGCGACGAGCTCTGTGCTATACTCGGTCCCGGTAAATCAGTCCATGTCATTTTGGGACTTAATCCCGCTGATGACCTCCCATGGCACATAGGATGAAATCTGAAATCCTTGCCATGGCCTATAAGATCCTGCATGATCCAGTGTCTTCTGTAGGCTCCTTTTCTTCTCCTCTCTCATACCTGGTGTGTTTTAGTTCCTTACATGTGTCAGATTTTTTCTTGGCATGGGTCCTTTGCATGTACTGTTCCTTGTTCCTTCTCATCAGAATTTGTTTTCTCATTTCTTCACTTTGCTGATTTCTCTTTCGTTCTTTCGTTCTCTCATTCTCTCTCTCTCTCTCTTTTTTTTTTTTTTTTGAGACAGAGTGTCGCTCTGTTGCCCAGGCTGGAGTGGTATGGCATTATCTCAGCTCACTGCAGCCTCCATCTCCCTGGTTCAAGTGATTCTCATGCCTCAGACTCCCAAGTAGCTGAGACTACAGGCGCATGCCACCATGCCTGGCTAGTTTTGTATTTTAGTAGAGATGGAGTT
>NW_016806836.1:5113005-5123494 GCF_001698545.2 Rhinopithecus bieti
TTTTTTTTTTTTTTTGAGACAGAGTGTCGCTCTGTTGCCCAGGCTGGAGTGGTATGGCATTATCTCAGCTCACTGCAGCCTCCATCTCCCTGGTTCAAGTGATTCTCATGCCTCAGACTCCCAAGTAGCTGAGACTACAGGCGCATGCCACCATGCCTGGCTAGTTTTTGTATTTTTAGTAGAGATGGAGTTTTGCCATGTTGGCCAGGCTGGTCTCGAGCTCCTGACCTCAGGTGATCCTTCCGCCTCAGCCTCCCACAGTGCTGGGATTACAGGCATGAGCCACCTCATCTGGCGCTTTGCTGATTTCTTTACGTCTCAGCTCGCAGGACTCCTCAAGGCAACCTTCCCTTATCCGTCTGTCTAAAGACGGACTTCCTCCTTATTCTCACTCATAATGTCCTGTTCTTTGCTTTCAAAATCCTTATCATGGACATGTTCTCAGGTCAGTATATTCCAGTCTTACACAACAGCTGAGTGATCCCAGGGTCTCAATTCTTCTGCCTCAGTTTCCACATCTTTATCTTGGGGACCAATCCGAGAGTTAAATGGAGGATGTCTGCATAAGTGTGAACTGTCTGCCTAGAGTGGGGGTTAGTCAATATTGCTTTTCCTAAGTGTTTTCTGGTTCTTGAAATCTCTGGGGCTGGAAGTCTAAGTCCACCTGAGACCTTGCCCCCACTTCAAGCTCACTGATGCTGCTTTACAAAGGTGAGCTGCTCAGCAGGTGTCTGCTGTGGGTCCTGACAGGCCAGAGAGGCTTTTCAAGTCCAGGATACATTGCTGCATCGAGGGCTTAGACATTTCCTCCAGCCCAGCTCTGTGAATTGAATGTTACGTACAACCACTGTTATTTGCCATTGAAAGTAATGGTGAAAACTGCAGCTACTTTTGCATAAACCTAAATATATGCTTTTCCTCATCTCTCTCCATGCGAGAAGCTCTTGCACTAGCATTCCAAGCTTCAGACCTGGTTTCACCACTTTATCTTTACTGAGGCTGTCACAGAGGAGCAGGGGTTACTACACTCACTCACAAACCCTCTCTCTAGCTGTCTATCCTGCCTATGGAACTAAGTGCAGCTGCCACCAGTTCCTAGCCCTGCCTTCCCCATCTTTGGCATGGGTTTCCACTAGTCAGCCCTGAGGTACAGCCCTGACTTACAGCCCAGGCCCAGCAGGAGGGTATCCTGGGGGCTGAGGATACCCTCAGCTGAGTGCTGGAGGTATCCTTTGGAAAGGGCTGAAGCCAGAAGTAGTGGGGCTTAGGTGGCTTGCTTCTATATCCTTCGAATATTTGTAGAACATTCTTTTAAGCATGAGGTAGGGATTAGGGTTGAATATCAGGCTGTAAAATCAGGTACATAAGAAATGCTCACTTATTTCTCTCCTTTACATAAGCCTGAATCTGACCCTCAGTCCCCAGGGAGGTGAGACTACATTTTAGGCACTGTTGGAGCCCCCTCTTCCCTAGGGTTCTATGAGTTTCCTGGGGTTTAAGCAGACTGTTGTGATTTTCTCTGGGAAGCCCACTGCTGCATTTCCTTTAGGTCTAGTGATTCTGCTGCTGCTTTCTCAGGCTAGGAGCCATTGACACAGCCCAGCCAACCCAGGTGCACCACCCACCAACCCCCCTGGGCCTGCCCCTCCTAAGGTACTGCCATGGAGCAGTGTGGCACCAGCAGATCCATGCCTCCTACCTTCATAAAATGGGAGAACTTCTCTCCTCACCATCTTAGCCTTCTAAAGCACGCCCTTCTTGGCCCAGTCCTTCCAGACTCCAGCAGTCTCTGTTAAGTAAGTTTAGAGTTAGGAAAAAGCAAAGGAGAAAGGAAGGAAGCCTTGATTTCGAGCAGCTTCTTCTATTTTTCCTACACACATTTCTAGAGCAGAAAAACACAAAAAGCTTAGTGTGTTTCCTGATTGGAAGGGGCAGGAGTTGGGAGAACACACACACAGGTGACACACGTGCACGCGCATGCACACACACACATATACATACATTTCAACCAACTAGCGTGTCATGGAAGCAGCACCGTCTCCAGGGTGGTCCCGGCCTGTTCCTTCACACCATGGAATCTGGCTCTGTGACCCAGGCTGGGGTTTTTGCCTGTAGGTTCCTGCCTTGCTCTAACTGCTGATCTTTCTAAAGGGAGGGTTGAGGTCTGTTTTGGTTGAATGGTGTCTCCTAAAAAGATAAGTTGAAGTCCTAACCCCTGATATCTGTAAATGTGACACTTATTTGAAAGTAAGTCTTTATAGAAATGATCAAATTAAGATGAGGTCTTGCCGGTCATGTTGGGTTCTAACCCAGTATGACTGGTGCAGGCAAAGACACACACACACGTATGGAAGGAGGCCATGTGGAGACGGCAGTGGAGATTGGGGCAATGCGGCCATAAGGCAAGGAATGCTGAGGCTTGTCAACAGACACCATGTGACTTTCATTGGTCATATGAATGTCTGTTCAGGAACCCGTCAGGCAAGGCAAGGACGGGTTCTTCCCTAGAGCCTTTGGAGACGACGTGGCCCTGCCAACATCCTGATTTTGGACTTCTGGCTTCCGGAACTGTGAGACAATAGGTTTCTGTTGTCTTAAGCTACCCAGCTCATGGTAATTTTTAATAGCAGTTCTCGGAAACTAAAACCAGGGCAGTTACACGTAAGTACCCTGACCCCATCACCTACCCAGGTCACCTTTTCCGCATGAGCGCTGTAAGTATTGGAAGCTTTGCTTTCTTCTGTTTTTTTTTTTGTTTTGTTTTGTTTTTTTGAGACGGTGTCTCTCTTGGTCACCCAGGCTGGAGTGCAGTGGCAGGATCTCGGCTCACTGCAAGCTCCACTTCCCAGGTTCACAGCATTCTCCTGCCTCAGCTTTCTGAGTTGCTGGGACTACAGGCATCTGCCCCCATGCCCGGCTAATTTTTTGTATTTTTAGTAGAGACAGGGTTTCACCGTGTTAGCCAGGATGGTCTCAATCTCCTGACTTCATGATCCACCCACCTCGGCCTCCCAAAGTGCTGGGATTACCCGCATGAGCCACTGCACCCGGCCAGCTTTGCTTTCTTCTAAGGGACCTGGCATTTACTACTTGTCCACTCTAACCAAGAAGTGGGATAGGCATCATCCTGTACAACATTTCATCTAATGTCCCACCATCCCATGAGTTCAGAGATATTGTTGCTTGTTTTTGAGAAAACAGAGTCCCAGAGAAGTGAAGCAACTGGTCCAAGGCCATGTGAGTTTTATGTGGCTGAGGAGTCAGGCTTAATGTCCAGGCTAGAGAAATATATATTGCAGACGTGATACTGTCATCAACTAAGCATCTTTTAAAATTTTTTCTCCTTGCAGTCATGATTTATGATGGCAAAAATAATGTGTATTCATTGTAGAGAAAATGTACAATAGAGATAACTATAAATAATGAAATGAAAGTCATATGTTCACACAAACTCGTGGAAATATCTATTTTGCTATATAATGCTTTTTTCTTTAGCATTTTCCCATGTCATTAAATATTCCATAAAAGCATGTTTTCTAAAGGTTTCATAGTTTCCCATTGCAATGACTGTTCCACAGTTTATTTCGCCACCCCGTACTGTTGCATATTTAAGTCCCTTCCAGTTACTCCTGAATCATGTTGCAGTGAGTACTCTTGTACATACATCTCTGTGCTCATCTCTAATAGAAGTAATCAAATTTGTTTTCATATGCATATATTTCTGTATTCCCTTATGTACCCAAAACAGAATGATTGTGTATTATCTTTGACATCTGGAGAAAGAATATCATCCACATGGCAAACATGTAGTCCTGGACATTTGCCCGTGACTTGATGGTTGGGAAAATGCTTTGCAAATTCTGAAGCACTGAACACAAGCCAGGCACTGGTGATGGTTCCCTGATTGCACCTTGTTCTAGCTCTTAGCTTAGGTACTCCCTGGGCTTTAGCAAGAATCGTGTTGGAAATATTGTCAAATAGAATGGTCCAAGCGCTGGTCAATCAAGGTGGACACTAGCTGTAAAAAGCTGTGTGGGTTCCCTCGTGTTTATTGGATGAACTGCAAGCCTGTTCATGGGTCATAAACAGAGCTAGCTTCGGTTCTTATAGGCAGGGACAACATTGTATTTATATTTGTAACCACAATGCTGGGGCTTAGTAGGTAGCGGCAAATGTTTGTTAGATGAATGGCTCTTATTAATAATTGAACTTTCTCATGATGCGACCCCAGCATGTATCTGGAGCCTCAGTGCCCCCTCCTGCCCTTTTCTCTTTCATTTTCCCTTCTGTGTAATCACACGAGAGCAGCCTTTGTGTTATTGTTTTGGGAGTCCAGTCTCCAACCCTGTTTCCTGATTTGGGGTATGTCTCATTGTGTTGAGTCTTGGTGGATTGTGTAGCTCGCTGAGAGGTGAAGGTGCAAGCTGCTCATCATTTCCTGGCAACCTAGGTGTGGCTGGATAGGTAACCTGGGTAGGCAACCCAGGCCTTTTCATCTAGGAAGGATGGGCCAGCAGCCAGAGGCTGGAGAATTGGGGTGTGCAGTAGTAGGGGTGGTGTCTGGCCATGGTGTTTGTGCTATGAGGTTGCTGAACTTCCTGCTTGTTGGTCTACCAGAACTGCCTTTTGTTCTGCTTATGTTTCAGGCCTGATCCTTCAGCTTTCTGTTCACTATGAGCTTCTCAATATTCTTCCAGAAACTTCATATTTTTAAAAGATAGTCATAGTTAATATCTCTTCTTTCAACCACAAACCCTGCAGGTCACGCTGTTGTGCCTTTGTATATGCTGATCCCCAAGGCTAGAGCACAGCTCCCCTTCCCCTTCCTCCTAAATCGAAACCTGGCACAAATGTCACCTCCTCCAGGAGGCCCTCCCTGACTCCCCTCACAACATTTACCTCGCTACTATGCTTCTGTAGCTGAGTTTATCGTATGTTGTCTCTGATTCCCCACTAGGCCTGTGAGTGGCTCCAGGGCATGAACTGCCTCTCATTGCTGAATTCCTTATGTCCTACATGGGGCCTGGAATAAGGAAGGTGGTTATTTAACAATAACTGAATTATTGTTAAAGTTGTTAGTGTTGGGAAAGTTGGGAGAAAGTGGTTTCAGGGGAACCCTCGAGGGGCTGCCACTTTCTTTGGCATTTTCATGGCACCTGGGTCATCTGTAGCTTTCATATCTTGAACCGGACTCTGAGCTTGATGAGGCTTTAGTCAGGATGGGCCACTTGGTCCCAAGCCTGATTGGTCTGGGTTCTTCTGCTCTGAAGTTGGTCCCAGGATCCTTGGGGCAAATAACGAGACACTGGAAATGACCCTTTCCTTTGCTGTGGGGCCTGGCACACTCTCACGAATGTGTGCCACTGCTTGTGACAGCTGTAAGAGGCTCCTCTTGGGAAGATATGATCTATTCTCAGATTGACCTACTCTTCCTTTAATGTGAGGCTTACAATAAAATGATATGGAAGTATAGGCCTTTAAGTGTCCTTCATCACACTTGATATTATTATTGATTGATTTGAAGTTGTAAGTTCTTATGTTCCCATTTAGCCGTTGTTGAGTCAGTACATTTTTCTTTCCTCTTTAATGACAAAATATTTTATATTTTTTCTTAAAAAATGCTGAGTTTGAACATATAAGTTGTATCTCTCCACCCTCATCACAGTTAGCCTAAATATCACCATGAACATATTGATGTGTTTTGAGAGAGAAAGTGAGAGAGTGAAGAAGGAGAGAGAGAGGGAAGGAGGAAGACAGAGAGTATCTGTTTGTGGTGATAGTAACAGAGATTTGCTACTTATGTAGTGCTTAGTATGTGTCAGGTACTATCCTAACTGCTTTAACTATAGTAACTTATTTAATCTTTGCAACAGTCCTCTGATGTAGATGCTGTTATCTGCATTTTACAGATCAGGAAACCTAGGCACAGAAAGCTTGAATGACTTGCCCAGGTCATCGTTAGCATATGGAGGAGGCAGGACTTGCCCTCAGAAAGGGTCCAGGCTGTGCTCTGGACAGCTGCCTAGGAGTGCAGACAATGAATAGAGTCATAGCTCCCAAACCCTTCTGTCATCCATCTCTTTTTATGCCACTACATTCAGAGTTAGTTTTCACCATCCGAGGTTACGTGCTACTCTCCTGGGTGAATGTACCGTGGTTTATTGAACTAACACCTAAGAGATGGAGGTAGGAGAAGAAAGAAATGCCAAAATGCCTCCTGTGTGCCCAAATAAAAGACAAGATCTTTGTCTCCAAACAGCTCTGAGAAAAGTTCTTACAAAACATCTCATATTATGAGATGGTTTCTTGTGTACTCAGAGCTACAAAATTAATTGAAGAAACTACATTAGCCTGCAATGACCCCAATCAGTGCTAGTTTGGGATGTTTACAGGGATCACAGAATTGGTAGAAAAGGCAAGGAAATTGAACGTAGGTTTAGTAATAATTCCGGAGGATATGACCAAGTAATGATGGGTATTGGTGATGGTTATGAACAAGTGTCCTAACAATGGCTTTGAAAAGCAACATTATGTCCTTGTGGTGATCAGAATATACAGCTGCCAGATAAATGGGAAAACCAGTCTGTGCTAGTATCCACATAGATGCTTGCCTTGACACTCAGTTTTCTGTGACATCATACCTAGATTCAAAAAGTATTATATTCCAAATGGTGTAATGGGAAGCGAAAGTAATGGAGACTGGCATCATTCAATTTAAAAAGTGCTTCTTCTGATGGTGAACACTGGTGCATTTGATGAGATAGAATAAAGGGGTTCTCTGGGAGGTGGAGGTTGCCGTGAGCCGAGACTGTGCCATTGTACTCCAGTCTGGGCAACAAAACAAAACTCCCCTCTCAAAAAAAAAAAAAAAAAAAAAAAAAAAAGAAAGAGAAGAAAAGAAAAGGGGTTCTAAAGTCTATGGGAATGGATAATAAACCACTATTTCTTTTAACCTAACATGTGTATACCACTTCCTGGACAGTGTTGTAAGGGCTTTACATGCTTTTACCTCGTTTAATACTTCAACAACACTGTGAGCTGGATGTTATTAGCACACCTGTTTTAAAGAGGAGGAAACTGAGGCCCAGAATGTCAACTCTGTCAAAAGTGAGTAGTAAATTAGAGGAGCTGAGATTTGAATTCAGGCCGTCTGGATGCAGAATCTGTGCCCTGAACCAGTCTCTATTTTTGAATTAATATTTTATGAAACACGTGATTTTAAATATGTATGTGTAATTAAATTGTATATTCGATACCACAAGCAGATTTTTGCCTAATTCAATCATCTATACACTTAAAATTTTATTTATTAAAGTTGCCTGAAAACCTTTTTTGGAGGGAGGATGTCTTCTCACTGGAAAAGTGGAAGAAATGCTTTACTTTTAGTGGAGGATTAATCCTGTCAGTTTGTTGAATTGTCTAAGACTGTCAGTGTCTACGTAAATGCAGATACAGTGAACCTGCATGTTGTTTGGAATAAATTCTTTGAAAAGGAACCATCATAAAAACAGTCTTGTGTAGGAGACACATTTAACAGGATCACAAAGATGACGTCCTTCAGGATTCCTCTGTTTCCTGCTGCTTCAACTGTAGCCACTCTCAGGGCAGCCTAAGAGGAAGACGTTGCTGAGAATCATCCTGATCATGGTGATGCTGGCTGGATACTGATGCTGGGCGATGTCTTCATGGACCATTCAACCGACTGGGCTGCCACTGCAGGGGCTAGAGCTCCTCCAAGTGAACCTTTCATTTTTAAATGTGTGATCTTTCTTTTCTTTAGTGAGGAAATAGGTTTTCATTATGCTTTGAATACTGTAGTAATTTGAATTATAAATATGCATTCTAAGATATTTGGTAAGAAAAGAAAATAGTTGTGTAGTATAAATGTAGTCTTTTTCCCCTAATTTAGTAAAAATAAGATGGCTGAGATGTCTTTAAAAAACAAAGTCCAACAATCTGGAAAATCCAGTAATCCACTGAGGTCCCATTCGCAGTATTTAATCTGGTGGTCATTAGCCACACGTGGCTACGGAGTACTGGAAATGGGGCTAGTCCTGTAAGTATAAAGTACACATCAGATTTCAAAAACTTAGTATGAAAAAAATCATGTAAAAACATCTCATTAATAATGTTTATGTTGATTGCATGTTGAAATGATTATATTTTAGAAGTATTGGGTTAAGTAAATTATTAAAATTAACCCATTTCTTTTTACTTTTTTAAATGTGCCTACTAGAAAATTTAGAATTGCATATGTGGCTCACATTATGTTTCTCTTGGTCAACACTGTTCTAGATTATCAGATTTTTATGACGTCACTTGTATTCCCACCGTCAAGGATGTCTGTCTTTGAGAATACTAACAGCTAGCATTTATGAAGCACTCATTCTGTGCCAGGTACTTTAAAGCCTTGTTTGCTTTATGGTTCACAAAACCCTATGCAGTGTAGGTACCATGTGTTCCCACTTCATAGATGGAAAATTGAGGCATGAAGAGATTAAGCAACTTGCCCTTTATCATAAAGGTTGGAAGTGCCAAGAAGGGGATTTGAACCAAAGCAGCTCAACTCAGTGGCACTCACTGATGACTCCCAGGCATCCACCTTTTGCTACATGGACATAAGACTTCTGTCTCTGCCTTGCTGTGTTGACTTGAACCTCTGGACCTCAGTGTTCCTACCCAGGATTGGATGGAAACTTGTGATTTTAAATATGTATACCATATTAACAACAGAGCTACCTCAGGCCCCTCTAGCTCTGTTCTTCCTGTGGTTATTATTGTAGTTCTATGTGGGCTGCAGGCACATGGTGGAGTTGGGTAGGCATTGTCTCTACTGCCAGGCCTTTGGTTAGCATGGCCTTCTGCCCAGTGGCTAAGGAAGCATCCCTGGGAACTCATCCCAGATCTGTCACTAACCTCAGACTTTGAGCTGCCTTTCTCTGGGCTTCCTACACCCACTTCTGTGAAATGGATCTAAAAATAAGGAGCCCTAGATTCTGTCCTAGCTCTGCCATTAACTTGCTCCATGACCTTGGGCCACATGTCATCCCTTCCTGGGCCTTATTGACCATTGTAAGATCAGAAGTCAATTTCTTCTGACTCTAGCATTCTTTGACTTGTAATTTATGAATCAAGAAGAAGGCATTTTTAAATACAGGAATTTAGTGATATATTTATAAAATAAAACATTGATGAAAACTCCTGTGGTCCTAACCCCTCCATTCGTCTGTTTGTCAAGCAGGGCAACTGCTTCTGCTTCCTCGCAGAGGAATTTGTCTTCATGAGTGTATGGAGATGGGGCACCTGACATATAATCTATCCCTGAGAGCCCAGACCTTCACAGAAAGATAAATCTCTCAGTTGAGCTTAAGACACGTACTCTGTACTCACGCATCCTTGGAGAACTGCAATGATCTATCACATGCCCCATTAATATCACAGGTACAACTCCAGAATTTATTTCCCCACAACTACTAATCAGTGAGACATTTGGTAATTGAGAGAAATTACCCTTTTCTAAAAAGACCTCCTATTTTTCCTCTTCATCTACCCAGTTTTGACACTGTGCTCTGTGCTGACACAATCATGCTTTATGTTTGGAAAGCAACAGATACTTGAGCAAACTGTTTTTAAAACTTTCCTCAAATCTGCCAATATCTTTTAAAATTGCTTCCTTTCCTAGGTGTTGTGTTTCCTTATTTAAGAAATCCAAATTGCACTTTCTCAGGATTCAAAGCCTTGTCATCAGTGAAACAATTTGTGAAAGCTATGAACAAGCAAGAATATGTTATGTCTTTTAAGAAATCTGAGAGTGTCTAAGGTTAAAATAAGACCTGTAGCTTCCAAGAACTTTCTAAATCATAGCTGCAAAAATATATAAGCATGATGTGTCCATCAGTTTGGATTTAGGTGGGAAAACAGAAACCATTCTAGGTATTTCTATCAGGAAGGGGTTTAATACAGGGTATTAGAGGTTTATAAACCTTTGAAATTCTCACATGCATGGTCAAATAATCTTCAACAAGGGTGCCAAGACTACACAATGGAGAGAGAATAGTTTCTTCAATAAATGACATTTAGTAAATTGAATATCCACAGATAGCAGAAGGAAGTTGGATCCTTATCTTACACCATACACAAATATTAACTCAAAATGGATTAAAGACCTAAACATAAGACAGAAAACTATAAAACCCCTGGAAGAAAATGTAGGTAGAAAGTTTTATGATGTTTATTTGGCAGCGATTTCTTGGATATGGCAGCAAAAGTATAAGTGACGAGCAAAAATAGACAAATGAGACTATATCTAACTTAAAACTAATGTGTTTCAAGGGGAATAGAATTAAAAGACAACCTATGGAATGGGAGAAAATATTTGCAAACCATATATCTCATGTAGGGTTACTATCTGGAATACATAAAGAATGCCTACCACTCAACAATAATGAAACAACCTGTTTTTTTTTTTTTTTTTTTTTTTTTTTTTTTT